>NW_027267053.1:0-18876 GCF_963676685.1 Mytilus edulis
ATCTGTTTTTTCTGAATAGTTTGAAAAAAAACCAGAGGCTTTATTTATGTTAAAATGGGACTTTTAAAAGCAGTATTCACTCTGCGGAGAGCAAACTTTTGGTTTTGATTTAAAAATGCCATGGGGTTTGGACTTTGCTCATTGTTGAAGGCCATACAGTTTACCTATAATTGTTAGTTTCTGTGTCATTTTGGTCTCTTGCGGAGAGTTGTCTCTCATTGGCAATCATACCACATCTTCTTTCTTTATCAAGATTAAATTCTGAAAAATTGCAACAGGAAAGAGTCGGTATTTAAAGATGATATTAATTTATAGTTTTTTGTTGCAGGTAGACAGCCTCTGCGTGGCCCGGCCTGCACAGATGAAGAGGAGGGAGGACACCACACCACTCATGGCTTGGGCAGGGTTTTCACACGTGGGTATTATTCCGTCATTACAGTTTTTCTTCAAACTTTGTTTATATTCGATAGGCAATAAGATCTGTTTTTTCTGGAATAGTTTGAAAAAAAAACAGAGGCTTTATTTATGTTAAAATGGGACTTTTAAAAAGCAGTATTCATTCTGCGGAGAGCAAACTTTTGGTTTTGATTTAAAAATGCCATGGGGTTTGGACTTTGCTCATTGTTGAAGGCCGTACGGTTACCTATAATTGTTAGTTTCTGTGTCATTTTGGTCTCTTGCGGAGAGTTGTCTCTCATTGGCAATCATACCACATCTTCTTTCTTTATCAAGATTAAATTCTGAAAAATTGCAACAGGAAAGAGTCGGTATTTAAAGATGATATTAATTTATAGTTTTTTGTTGCAGGTAGACAGCCTCTACGTGGCCCGGCCTGCACAGATGAAGAGGAGGGAGGACACCACACCACTCATGGCTTGGGCAGGGTTTTCACACGTGGGTATTATTCCGTCATTACAGTTTTTCTTCAAACTTTGTTTATATTCGATAGGCAATAAGATCTGTTTTTTTCTGGAATAGTTTGAAAAAAAAAACAGAGGCTTTATTTATGTTAAAATGGGACTTTTAAAAGCAGTATTCACTCTGCGGAGAGCAAACTTTTGGTTTTGATTTAAAAATGCCATGGGGTTTGGACTTTGCTCATTGTTGAAGGCCGTACGGTTACCTATAATTGTTAGTTTCTGTGTCATTTTGGTCTCTTGCGGAGAGTTGTCTCTCATTGGCAATCATACCACATCTTCTTTCTTTATCAAGATTATATTCTGAAAAATTGCAACAGGAAAGAGTCGGTATTTAAAGATGATATTAATTTATAGTTTTTTGTTGCAGGTAGACAGCCTCTACGTGGCCCGGCCTGCACAGATGAAGAGGAGGGAGGACACCACACCACTCATGGCTTGGGCAGGGTTTTCACACGTGGGTATTATTCCGTCATTACAGTTTTTCTTCAAACTTTGTTTATATTCGATAGGCAATAAGATCTGTTTTTTGTGGAATAGTTTGAAAAAAAACCAGAGGCTTTATTTATGTTAAAATGGGACTTTTAAAAGCAGTATTCACTCTGCGGAGAGCAAACTTTTGGTTTTGATTTAAAAATGCCATGGGGTTTGGACTTTGCTCATTGTTGAAGGCCGTACGGTTACCTATAATTGTTAGTTTCTGTGTCATTTTGGTCTCTTGCGGAGAGTTGTCTCTCATTGGCAATCATACCACATCTTCTTTCTTTATCAAGATTAAATTCTGAAAAATTGCAACAGGAAAGAGTCGGTATTTAAAGATGATATTAATTTATAGTTTTTTGTTGCAGGTAGACAGCCTCTACGTGGCCCGGCCTGCACAGATGAAGAGGAGGGAGGACACCACACCACTCATGGCTTGGGCAGGGTTTTCACACGTGGGTATTATTCCGTCATTACAGTTTTTCTTCAAACTTTGTTTATATTCGATAGGCAATAAGATCTGTTTTTTTCTGGAATAGTTTTGAAAAAAAAACAGAGGCTTTATTTATGTTAAAATGGGACTTTTAAAAGCAGTATTCACTCTGCGGAGAGCAAACTTTTGGTTTTGATTTAAAAATGCCATGGGGTTTGGACTTTGCTCATTGTTGAAGGCCGTACGGTTACCTATAATTGTTAGTTTCTGTGTCATTTTGGTCTCTTGCGGAGAGTTGTCTCTCATTGGCAATCATACCACATCTTCTTTCTTTATCAAGATTAAATTCTGAAAAATTGCAACAGGAAAGAGTCGGTATTTAAAGATGATATTAATTTATAGTTTTTTGTTGCAGGTAGACAGCCTCTACGTGGCCCGGCCTGCACAGATGAAGAGGAGGGAGGACACCAACACCACTCATGGCTTGGGCAGGGTTTTCACACGTGGGTATTATTTCCGTCATTACAGTTTTTCTTCAAACTTTGTTTATATTCGATAGGCAATAAGATCTGTTTTTTCTGGAATAGTTTGAAAAAAAACCAGAGGCTTTATTTATGTTAAAATGGGACTTTTAAAAGCAGTATTCACTCTGCGGAGAGCAAACTTTTGGTTTTGATTTAAAAATGCCATGGGGTTTGGACTTTGCTCATTGTTGAAGGCCGTACGGTTACCTATAATTGTTAGTTTCTGTGTCATTTTGGTCTCTTGCGGAGAGTTGTCTCTCATTGGCAATCATACCACATCTTCTTTCTTTATCAAGATTAAATTCTGAAAAATTGCAACAGGAAAGAGTCGGTATTTAAAGATGATATTAATTTATAGTTTTTTGTTGCAGGTAGACAGCCTCTACGTGGCCCGGCCTGCACAGATGAAGAGGAGGGAGGACACCACACCACTCATGGCTTGGGCAGGGTTTTCACACGTGGGTATTATTCCGTCATTACAGTTTTTCTTCAAACTTTGTTTATATTCGATAGGCAATAAGATCTGTTTTTTCTGGAATAGTTTGAAAAAAAAACAGAGGCTTTATTATGTTAAAATGGGACTTTAAAAAGCAGTATTCATTCTGCGGAGAGCAAACTTTTGGTTTTGATTAAAAATGCCATGGGGTTTGGACTTTGCTCATTGTTGAAGGCCGTACGGTTACCTATAATTGTTAGTTTCTGTGTCATTTTGGTCTCTTGCGGAGAGTTGTCTCTCATTGGCAATCATACCACATCTTCTTTCTTTATCAAGATTAAATTCTGAAAAATTGCAACAGGAAAGGAGTCGGTATTTAAAGATGATATTAATTTATAGTTTTTTGTTGCAGGTAGACAGCCTCTACGTGGCCGGCCTGCACAGATGAAGAGGAGGGAGGACACCACACCACTCATGGCTTGGGCAGGGTTTTCACACGTGGGTATTATTCCGTCATTACAGTTTTTCTTCAAACTTTGTTTATATTCGATAGGCAATAAGATCTGTTTTTTCTGGAATAGTTTGAAAAAAAAACAGAGGCTTTATTTATGTTAAAATGGGACTTTTAAAAAGCAGTATTCACTCTGCTGAGAGCAAACTTTTGGTTTTGATTTAAAAATGCCATGGGGTTTGGACTTTGCTCATTGTTGAAGGCCGTACGGTTACCTATAATTGTTAGTTTCTGTGTCATTTTGGTCTCTTGCGGAGAGTTGTCTCTCATTGGCAATCATACCCACATCTTCTTTCTTTATCAAGATTAAATTCTGAAAAATTGCAACAGGAAAGAGTCGAGTATTTAAAGATGATATTAATTTATAGTTTTTTGTTGCAGGTAGACAGCCCTCTACGTGGCCCGGCCTGCACAGATGAAGAGGAGGGAGGACACCACACCACTCATGGCTTGGGCAGGGTTTTCACACGTGGGTATTATTCCGTCATTACAGTTTTTCTTCAAACTTTGTTTATATTCGATAGGCAATAAGATCTGTTTTTTCTGAATAGTTTGAAAAAAAAACAGAGGCTTTATTTATGTTAAAATGGGACTTTTAAAAAGCAGTATTCATTCTGCGGAGAGCAAACTTTTGGTTTTGATTTAAAAATGCCATGGGGTTTGGACTTTGCTCATTGTTGAAGGCCGTACGGTTACCTATAATTGTTAGTTTCTGTGTCATTTTGGTCTCTTGCGGAGAGTTGTCTCTCATTGGCAATCATACCACATCTTCTTTCTTTATCAAGATTAAATTCTGAAAATTGCAACAGGAAAAGAGTCGGTATTCTAAAGATGATATTAATTTATAGTTTTTTGTTGCAGGTAGACAGCCTCTACGTGGCCCGGCCCTGCACAGATGAAGAGGAGGGAGGAACACCACACCACTCATGGCTTGGGCAGGGTTTTTCACACGTGGTTATTATTCCGTCATTACAGTTTTTCTTCAAACTTTGTTTTATATTCGATAGGCAATAAGATCTGTTTTTTTCTGGAATAGTTTGAAAAAAACCAGAGGCTTTATTTATGTTAAAATGGGACTTTTAAAAGCAGTATTCACTCTGCGGAGAGCAAACTTTTGGTTTTGATTTAAAAATGCCATGGGGTTTGGACTTTGCTCATTGTTGAAGGCCGTACGGTTTACCTATAATTGTTAGTTTCTGTGTCATTTTGGTCTCTTGCGGAGAGTTGTCTCTCATTGGCAATCATACCACATCTTCTTTCTTTATCAAGATTAAATTCTGAAAAATTGCAACAGGAAAGAGTCGGTATTTAAAGATGATATTAATTTATAGTTTTTTGTTGCAGGTAGACAGGCCCTCTACGTGGCCCGGCCTGCCCAGATGAAGAGGAGGGAGGACACCACACCACTCATGGCTTGGGCAGGGTTTTCACACGTGGGTATTATTCCGTCATTACAGTTTTTCTTCAAACTTTGTTTATATTCGATAGGCAATAAGATCTGTTTTTTTCTGGAATAGTTTGAAAAAAAAACCAGAGGCTTTATTTATGTTAAAATGGGACTTTTAAAAGCAGTATTCACTCTGCGGAGAGCAAACTTTTGGTTTTGATTTAAAAATGCCATGGGGTTTGGACTTTGCTCATTGTTGAAGGCCGTACGGTTACCTATAATTGTTAGTTTCTGTGTCATTTTGGTCTCTTGCGGAGAGTTGTCTCTCATTGGCAATCATACCACATCTTCTTTCTTTATCAAGATTATATTCTGAAAAATTGCAACAGGAAAGAGTCGGTATTTAAAGATGATATTAATTTATAGTTTTTTGTTGCAGGTAGACAGCCTCTACGTGGCCCGGCCTGCACAGATGAAGAGGAGGGAGGACACCACACCACTCATGGCTTGGGCAGGGTTTTCACACGTGGGTATTATTCCGTCATTACAGTTTTTCTTCAAACTTTGTTTATATTCGATAGGCAATAAGATCTGTTTTTTTTCTGGAATAGTTTGAAAAAAAAACAGAGGCTTTATTTATGTTAAAATGGGACTTTTAAAAGCAGTATTCACTCTGCGGAGAGCAAACTTTTGGTTTTGATTTAAAATGCCATGGGGTTTGGACTTTGCTCATTGTTGAAGGCCGTACGGTTACCTATAATTGTTAGTTTCTGTGTCATTTTGGTCTCTTGCGGAGAGTTGTCTCTCATTGGCAATCATACCACATCTCCTTTCTTTATTAAGATTAAATTCTGAAAAATTGCAACAGGAAAGAGTCGGTATTTAAAGATGATATTAATTTATAGTTTTTTGTTGCAGGTAGACAGCCTCTACGTGGCCCGGCCTGCACAGATGAAGAGGAGGGAGGACACCACACCACTCATGGCTTGGGCAGGGTTTTCACACGTGGTATTATTCCGTCATTACAGTTTTTCTTCAAACTTTGTTTATATTCGATAGGCAATAAGATCTGTTTTTTTCTGGAATAGTTTGAAAAAAAAAACAGAGGCTTTATTTATGTTAAAATGGGACTTTTAAAAGCAGTATTCACTCTGCGGAGAGCAAACTTTTGGTTTTTGATTTAAAAATGCCATGGGGTTTGGACTTTGCTCATTGTTGAAGGCCGTACGGTTACCTATAATTGTTAGTTTCTGTGTCATTTTGGTCTCTTGCGGAGAGTTGTCTCTCATTGGCAATCATACCACATCTTCTTTCTTTATCAAGATTATATTCTGAAAAATTGCAACAGGAAAGAGTCGGTATTTAAAGATGATATTAATTTATAGTTTTTTGTTGCAGGTAGACAGCCTCTACGTGGCCCGGCCTGCACAGATGAAGAGGAGGGAGGACACCACACCACTCATGGCTTGGGCAGGGTTTTCACACGTGGGTATTATTCAGTCATTACAGTTTTTCTTCAAACTTTGTTTATATTCGATAGGCAATAAGATCTGTTTTTTGTGGAATAGTTTGAAAAAAAACCAGAGGCTTTATTTATGTTAAAATGGGACTTTTAAAAGCAGTATTCACTCTGCGGAGAGCAAACTTTTGGTTTTGATTTAAAAATGCCATGGGGTTTGGACTTTGCTCATTGTTGAAGGCCGTACGGTTACCTATAATTGTTAGTTTCTGTGTCATTTTGGGTCTCTTGCGGAGAGTTGTCTCTCATTGGCAATCATACCACATCTTCTTTCTTTATCAAGATTAAATTCTGAAAAATTGCAACAGGAAAGAGTCGGTATTTAAAGATGATATTAATTTATAGTTTTTTGTTGCAGGTAGACAGCCTCTACGTGGCCCGGCCTGCACAGATGAAGAGGAGGGAGGACACCACACCACTCATGGCTTGGGCAGGGTTTTCACACGTGGGTATTATTCCGTCATTACAGTTTTTCTTCAAACTTTGTTTATATTCGATAGGCAATAAGATCTGTTTTTTCTGGAATAGTTTGAAAAAAAAAACAGAGGCTTTATTTATGTTAAAATGGGACTTTTAAAAAGCAGTATTCATTCTGCGGAGAGCAAACTTTTGGTTTTGATTTAAAAATGCCATGGGGTTTGGACTTTGCTCATTGTTGAAGGCCGTACGGTTACCTATAATTGTTAGTTTCTGTGTCATTTTGGTCTCTTGCGGAGAGTTGTCTCTCATTGGCAATCATACCACATCTTCTTTCTTTATCAAGATTAAATTCTGAAAAATTGCAACAGGAAAGAGTCGGTATTTAAAGATGATATTAATTTATAGTTTTTTGTTGCAGGTAGACAGCCTCTACGTGGCCCGGCCTGCACAGATGAAGAGGAGGGAGGACACCACACCACTCATGGCTTGGGCAGGGTTTTCACACGTGGTTATTATTCCGTCATTACAGTTTTTCTTCAAACTTTGTTTATATTCGATAGGCAATAAGATCTGTTTTTTTCTGGAATAGTTTGAAAAAAAACCAGAGGCTTTATTTATGTTAAAATGGGACTTTTAAAAGCAGTATTCACTCTGCGGAGAGCAAACTTTTGGTTTTGATTTAAAAATGCCATGGGGTTTGGACTTTGCTCATTGTTGAAGGCCGTACGGTTACCTATAATTGTTAGTTTCTGTGTCATTTTGGTCTCTTGCGGGAGAGTTGTCTCTCATTGGCAATCATACCACATCTTCTTTCTTTATCAAGATTAAATTCTGAAAAATTGCAACAGGAAAGAGTCGGTATTTAAAGATGATATTAATTTATAGTTTTTTGTTGCAGGTAGACAGCCTCTACGTGGCCCGGCCTGCACAGATGAAGAGGAGGGAGGACACCACACCACTCATGGCTTGGGCAGGGTTTTCACACGTGGGTATTATTCCGTCATTACAGTTTTTCTTCAACTTTGTTTATATTCGATAGGCAATAAGATCTGTTTTTTTCTGGAATAGTTTGAAAAAAAACCAGAGGCTTTATTTATGTTAAAATGGGACTTTTAAAAGCAGTATTCACTCTGCGGAGAGCAAACTTTTGGTTTTGATTTAAAAATGCCATGGGGTTTGGACTTTGCTCATTGTTGAAGGCCGTACGGTTACCTATAATTGTTAGTTTCTGTGTCATTTTGGTCTCTTGCGGAGAGTTGTCTCTCATTGGCAATCATACCACATCTTCTTTCTTTATCAAGATTAAATTCTGAAAAATTGCAACAGGAAAGAGTCGGTATTTAAAGATGATATTAATTTATAGTTTTTTGTTGCAGGTAGACAGCCTCTACGTGGCCCGGCCTGCACAGATGAAGAGGAGGGAGGACACCACACCACTCAAGGCTTGGGCAGGGTTTTCACACGTGGGTATTATTCCGTCATTACAGTTTTTCTTCAAACTTTGTTTATATTCGATAGGCAATAAGATCTGTTTTTTTTCTGGAATAGTTTGAAAAAAAAACCAGAGGCTTTATTTATGTTAAAATGGGACTTTTAAAAGCAGTATTCACTCTGCGGAGAGCAAACTTTTGGTTTTGATTTAAAAATGCCATGGGGTTTGGACTTTGCTCATTGTTGAAGGCCGTACGGTTACCTATAATTGTTAGTTTCTGTGTCATTTTGGTCTCTTGCGGAGAGTTGTCTCTCATTGGCAATCATACCACATCTTCTTTCTTTATCAAGATTAAATTCTGAAAAATTGCAACAGGAAAGAGTCGGTATTTAAAGATGATATTAATTTATAGTTTTTTGTTGCAGGTAGACAGCCTCTACGTGGCCCGGCCTGCACAGATGAAGAGGAGGGAGGACACCACACCACTCATGGCTTGGGCAGGGTTTTCACACGTGGGTATTATTCCGTCATTACAGTTTTTCTTCAAACTTTGTTTATATTCGATAGGCAATAAGATCTGTTTTTTTCTGGAATAGTTTGAAAAAAAACCAGAGGCTTTATTTATGTTAAAATGGGACTTTTAAAAGCAGTATTCACTCTGCGGAGAGCAAACTTTTGGTTTTGATTTAAAAATGCCATGGGGTTTGGACTTTGCTCATTGTTGAAGGCCGTACGGTTACCTATAATTGTTAGTTTCTGTGTCATTTTGGTCTCTTGCGGAGAGTTGTCTCTCATTGGCAATCATACCACATCTTCTTTCTTTATCAAGATTAAATTCTGAAAAATTGCAACAGGAAAGAGTCGGTATTTAAAGATGATATTAATTTATAGTTTTTTGTTGCAGGTAGACAGCCTCTACGTGGCCCGGCCTGCACAGATGAAGAGGAGGGAGGACACCACACCACTCAAGGCTTGGGCAGGGTTTTCACACGTGGGTATTATTCCGTCATTACAGTTTTTCTTCAAACTTTGTTTATATTCGATAGGCAATAAGATCTGTTTTTTTCTGGAATAGTTTGAAAAAAAAACAGAGGCTTTATTTATGTTAAAATGGGACTTTTAAAAGCAGTATTCACTCTGCGGAGAGCAAACTTTTGGTTTTGATTTAAAAATGCCATGGGGTTTGGACTTTGCTCATTGTTGAAGGCCGTACGGTTACCTATAATTGTTAGTTTCTGTGTCATTTTGGTCTCTTGCGGAGAGTTGTCTCTCATTGGCAATCATACCACATCTTCTTTCTTTATCAAGATTAAATTCTGAAAAATTGCAACAGGAAAGAGTCGGTATTTAAAGATGATATTAATTTATAGTTTTTTGTTGCAGGTAGACAGCCTCTACGTGGCCCGGCCTGCACAGATGAAGAGGAGGGAGGACACCACACCACTCATGGCTTGGGCAGGGTTTTCACACGTGGGTATTATTCCGTCATTACAGTTTTTCTTCAAACTTTGTTTATATTCGATAGGCAATAAGATCTGTTTTTTCTGGAATAGTTTGAAAAAAAAACAGAGGCTTTATTTATGTTAAAATGGGACTTTTAAAAGCAGTATTCACTCTGCGGAGAGCAAACTTTTGGTTTTGATTTAAAAATGCCATGGGGTTTGGACTTTGCTCATTGTTGAAGGCCGTACGGTTACCTATAATTGTTAGTTTCTGTGTCATTTTGGTCTCTTGCGGAGAGTTGTCTCTCATTGGCAATCATACCACATCTTCTTTCTTTATCAAGATTAAATTCTGAAAAATTGCAACAGGAAAGAGTCGGTATTTAAAGATGATATTAATTTATAGTTTTTTGTTGCAGGTAGACAGCCTCTACGTGGCCCGGCCTGCACAGATGAAGAGGAGGGAGGACACCACACCACTCAAGGCTTGGGCAGGGTTTTCACACGTGGGTATTATTCCGTCATTACAGTTTTTCTTCAAACTTTGTTTATATTCGATAGGCAATAAGATCTGTTTTTTTCTGGAATAGTTTGAAAAAAAACAGAGGCTTTATTTATGTTAAAATGGGACTTTTAAAAGCAGTATTCACTCTGCGGAGAGCAAACTTTTGGTTTTGATTTAAAAATGCCATGGGGTTTGGACTTTGCTCATTGTTGAAGGCCGTACGGTTACCTATAATTGTTAGTTTCTGTGTCATTTTGGTCTCTTGCGGAGAGTTGTCTCTCATTGGCAATCATACCACATCTTCTTTCTTTATCAAGATTAAATTCTGAAAAATTGCAACAGGAAAGAGTCGGTATTTAAAGATGATATTAATTTATAGTTTTTTGTTGCAGGTAGACAGCCTCTACGTGGCCCGGCCTGCACAGATGAAGAGGAGGGAGGACACCACACCACTCATGGCTTGGGCAGGGTTTTCACACGTGGGTATTATTCCGTCATTACAGTTTTTCTTCAAACTTTGTTTATATTCGATAGGCAATAAGATCTGTTTTTTCTGGAATAGTTTGAAAAAAAAACAGAGGCTTTATTTATGTTAAAATGGGACTTTTAAAAGCAGTATTCACTCTGCGGAGAGCAAACTTTTGGTTTTGATTTAAAAATGCCATGGGGTTTGGACTTTGCTCATTGTTGAAGGCCGTACGGTTACCTATAATTGTTAGTTTCTGTGTCATTTTGGTCTCTTGCGGAGAGTTGTCTCTCATTGGCAATCATACCACATCTTCTTTCTTTATCAAGATTAAATTCTGAAAAATTGCAACAGGAAAGAGTCGGTATTTAAAGATGATATTAATTTATAGTTTTTTGTTGCAGGTAGACAGCCTCTACGTGGCCCGGCCTGCACAGATGAAGAGGAGGGAGGACACCACACCACTCATGGCTTGGGCAGGGTTTTCACACGTGGGTATTATTCCGTCATTACAGTTTTTCTTCAAACTTTGTTTATATTCGATAGGCAATAAGATCTGTTTTTTCTGGAATAGTTTGAAAAAAAACCAGAGGCTTTATTTATGTTAAAATGGGACTTTTAAAAGCAGTATTCACTCTGCGGAGAGCAAACTTTTGGTTTTGATTTAAAAATGCCATGGGGTTTGGACTTTGCTCATTGTTGAAGGCCGTACGGTTACCTATAATTGTTAGTTTCTGTGTCATTTTGGTCTCTTGCGGAGAGTTGTCTCTCATTGGCAATCATACCACATCTTCTTTCTTTATCAAGATTAAATTCTGAAAAATTGCAACAGGAAAGAGTCGGTATTTAAAGATGATATTAATTTATAGTTTTTTGTTGCAGGTAGACAGCCTCTACGTGGCCCGGCCTGCACAGATGAAGAGGAGGGAGGACACCACACCACTCATGGCTTGGGCAGGGTTTTCACACGTGGGTATTATTCCGTCATTACAGTTTTTCTTCAAACTTTGTTTATATTCGATAGGCAATAAGATCTGTTTTTTCTGGAATAGTTTGAAAAAAAAACAGAGGCTTTATTTATGTTAAAATGGGACTTTTAAAAGCAGTATTCACTCTGCGGAGAGCAAACTTTTGGTTTTGATTTAAAAATGCCATGGGGTTTGGACTTTGCTCATTGTTGAAGGCCGTACGGTTACCTATAATTGTTAGTTTCTGTGTCATTTTGGTCTCTTGCGGAGAGTTGTCTCTCATTGGCAATCATACCACATCTTCTTTCTTTATCAAGATTAAATTCTGAAAAATTGCAACAGGAAAGAGTCGGTATTTAAAGATGATATTAATTTATAGTTTTTTGTTGCAGGTAGACAGCCTCTACGTGGCCCGGCCTGCACAGATGAAGAGGAGGGAGGACACCACACCACTCATGGCTTGGGCAGGGTTTTCACACGTGGGTATTATTCCGTCATTACAGTTTTTCTTCAAACTTTGTTTATATTCGATAGGCAATAAGATCTGTTTTTTCTGGAATAGTTTGAAAAAAAACCAGAGGCTTTATTTATGTTAAAATGGGACTTTTAAAAGCAGTATTCACTCTGCGGAGAGCAAACTTTTGGTTTTGATTTAAAAATGCCATGGGGTTTGGACTTTGCTCATTGTTGAAGGCCGTACGGTTACCTATAATTGTTAGTTTCTGTGTCATTTTGGTCTCTTGCGGAGAGTTGTCTCTCATTGGCAATCATACCACATCTTCTTTCTTTATCAAGATTAAATTCTGAAAAATTGCAACAGGAAAGAGTCGGTATTTAAAGATGATATTAATTTATAGTTTTTTGTTGCAGGTAGACAGCCTCTACGTGGCCCGGCCTGCACAGATGAAGAGGAGGGAGGACACCACACCACTCATGGCTTGGGCAGGGTTTTCACACGTGGGTATTATTCCGTCATTACAGTTTTTCTTCAAACTTTGTTTATATTCGATAGGCAATAAGATCTGTTTTTTCTGGAATAGTTTGAAAAAAAAACAGAGGCTTTATTTATGTTAAAATGGGACTTTTAAAAGCAGTATTCACTCTGCGGAGAGCAAACTTTTGGTTTTGATTTAAAAATGCCATGGGGTTTGGACTTTGCTCATTGTTGAAGGCCGTACGGTTACCTATAATTGTTAGTTTCTGTGTCATTTTGATCTCTTGCGGAGAGTTGTCTCTCATTGGCAATCATACCACATCTTCTTTCTTTATCAAGATTAAATTCTGAAAAATTGCAACAGGAAAGAGTCGGTATTTAAAGATGATATTAATTTATAGTTTTTTGTTGCAGGTAGACAGCCTCTACGTGGCCCGGCCTGCACAGATGAAGAGGAGGGAGGACACCACACCACTCATGGCTTGGGCAGGGTTTTCACACGTGGGTATTATTCCGTCATTACAGTTTTTCTTCAAACTTTGTTTATATTCGATAGGCAATAAGATCTGTTTTTTCTGGAATAGTTTGAAAAAAAACCAGAGGCTTTATTTATGTTAAAATGGGACTTTTAAAAGCAGTATTCACTCTGCGGAGAGCAAACTTTTGGTTTTGATTTAAAAATGCCATGGGGTTTGGACTTTGCTCATTGTTGAAGGCCGTACGGTTACCTATAATTGTTAGTTTCTGTGTCATTTTGGTCTCTTGCGGAGAGTTGTCTCTCATTGGCCATCATTCCACATCTTCTTTCTTTATCAAGATTAAATTCTGAAAAATTGCAACAGGAAAGAGTCGGTATTTAAAGATGATATTAATTTATAGTTTTTTGTTGCAGGTAGACAGCCTCTACGTGGCCCGGCCTGCACAGATGAAGAGGAGGGAGGACACCACACCACTCATGGCTTGGGCAGGGTTTTCACACGTGGGTATTATTCCGTCATTACAGTTTTTCTTCAAACTTTGTTTATATTCGATAGGCAATAAGATCTGTTTTTTCTGGAATAGTTTGAAAAAAAACAGAGGCTTTATTTATGTTAAAATGGGACTTTTAAAAGCAGTATTCACTCTGCGGAGAGCAAACTTTTGGTTTTGATTTAAAAATGCCATGGGGTTTGGACTTTGCTCATTGTTGAAGGCCGTACGGTTACCTATAATTGTTAGTTTCTGTGTCATTTTGGTCTCTTGCGGAGAGTTGTCTCTCATTGGCAATCATACCACATCTTCTTTCTTTATCAAGATTAAATTCTGAAAAATTGCAACAGGAAAGAGTCGGTATTTAAAGATGATATTAATTTATAGTTTTTTGTTGCAGGTAGACAGCCTCTACGTGGCCCGGCCTGCACAGATGAAGAGGAGGGAGGACACCACACCACTCATGGCTTGGGCAGGGTTTTCACACGTGGGTATTATTCCGTCATTACAGTTTTTCTTCAAACTTTGTTTATATTCGATAGGCAATAAGATCTGTTTTTTCTGGAATAGTTTGAAAAAAACCAGAGGCTTTATGTTAAAATGGGACTTTTAAAAGCAGTATTCACTCTGCGGAGAGCAAACTTTTGGTTTTGATTTAAAAATGCCATGGGGTTTGGACTTTGCTCATTGTTGAAGGCCGTACGGTTACCTATAATTGTTAGTTTCTTCAAACTTTGTTTATATTCGATAGGCAATAAGATCTGTTTTTTCTGGAATAGTTTGAAAAAAAAACAGAGGCTTTATTTATGTTAAAATGGGACTTTTAAAAGCAGTATTCACTCTGCGGAGAGCAAACTTTTGGTTTTGATTTAAAAATGCCATGGGGTTTGGACTTTGCTCATTGTTGAAGGCCGTACGGTTACCTATAATTGTTAGTTTCTGTGTCATTTTGGTCTCTTGCGGAGAGTTGTCTCTCATTGGCAATCATACCACATCTTCTTTCTTTATCAAGATTAAATTCTGAAAAATTGCAACAGGAAAGAGTCGGTATTTAAAGATGATATTAATTTATAGTTTTTTGTTGCAGGTAGACAGCCTCTACGTGGCCCTGCCTGCACAGATGAAGAGGAGGGAGGACACCACACCACTCATGGCTTGGGCAGGGTTTTCACACGTGGGTATTATTCCGTCATTACAGTTTTTCTTCAAACTTTGTTTATATTCGATAGGCAATAAGATCTGTTTTTTCTGGAATAGTTTGAAAAAAAACCAGAGGCTTTATTTATGTTAAAATGGGACTTTTAAAAGCAGTATTCACTCTGTGGAGAGCAAACTTTTGGTTTTGATTTAAAAATGCCATGGGGTTTGGACTTTGCTCATTGTTGAAGGCCGTACAGTTACCTATAATTGTTAGTTTCTGTGTCATTTTGGTCTCTTGCGGAGAGTTGTCTCTCATTGGCAATCATACCACATCTTCTTTCTTTATCAAGATTAAATTCTGAAAAATTGCAACAGGAAAGAGTCGGTATTTAAAGATGATATTAATTTATAGTTTTTTGTTGCAGGTAGACAGCCTCTACGTGGCCCGGCCTGCACAGATGAAGAGGAGGGAGGACACCACACCACTCATGGCTTGGGCAGGGTTTTCACACGTGGGTATTATTCCGTCATTACAGTTTTTCTTCAAACTTTGTTTATATTCGATAGGCAATAAGATCTGTTTTTTCTGGAATAGTTTGAAAAAAAAACCAGAGGCTTTATTTATGTTAAAATGGGACTTTTAAAAGCAGTATTCACTCTGCGGAGAGCAAACTTTTGGTTTTGATTTAAAAATGCCATGGGGTTTGGACTTTGCTCATTGTTGAAGGCCGTACGGTTACCTATAATTGTTAGTTTCTGTGTCATTTTGGTCTCTTGCGGAGAGTTGTCTCTCATTGGCAATCATACCACATCTTCTTTCTTTATCAAGATTAAATTCTGAAAAATTGCAACAGGAAAGAGTCGGTATTTAAAGATGATATTAATTTATAGTTTTTTGTTGCAGGTAGACAGCCTCTACGTGGCCCTGCCTGCACAGATGAAGAGGAGGGAGGACACCACACCACTCATGGCTTGGGCAGGGTTTTCACACGTGGGTATTATTCCGTCATTACAGTTTTTCTTCAAACTTTGTTTATATTCGATAGGCAATAAGATCTGTTTTTTCTGGAATAGTTTGAAAAAAAAACCAGAGGCTTTATTTATGTTAAAATGGGACTTTTAAAAGCAGTATTCACTCTGCGGAGAGCAAACTTTTGGTTTTGATTTAAAAATGCCATGGGGTTTGGACTTTGCTCATTGTTGAAGGCCATACAGTTACCTATAATTGGTAGTTTCTGTGTCATTTTGGTCTCTTGCGGAGAGTTGTCTCTCATTGGCAATCATACCACATCTTCTTTCTTTATCAAGATTAAATTCTGAAAATTGCAACAGGAAAGAGTCGGTAATTTAAAGATGATATTAATTTATAGTTTTTTGTTGCAGGTAGACAGCCTCTGCGTGGCCCGGCCTGCACAGATGAAGAGGAGGGAGGACACACACCACTCATGGCTTGGGCAGGGTTTTCACACGTGGGTATTATTCCGTCATTACAGTTTTTCTTCAAACTTTGTTTATATTCGATAGGCAATAAGATCTGTTTTTCTGGAATAGTTTGAAAAAAAAACAGAGGCTTTATTTATGTTAAAATGGGACTTTTAAAAGCAGTATTCATTCTGCGGAGAGCAAACTTTTGGTTTTGATTTAAAAATGCCATGGGGGTTTGGACTTTGCTCATTGTTGAAGGCCGTACGGTTACCTATAATTGTTAGTTTCTGTGTCATTTTGGTCTCTTGCGGAGAGTTGTCTCTCATTGGCAATCATACCACATCTTCTTTCTTTATCAAGATTAAATTCTGAAAAATTGCAACAGGAAAGAGTCGGTATTTAAAGATGATATTAATTTATAGTTTTTTGTTGCAGGTAGACAGCCTCTACGTGGGCCCGGCCTGCACAGATGAAGAGGAGGGAGGACACCACACCACTCATGGCTTGGGCAGGGTTTTCACACGTGGGTAATTATTCCGTCATTACAGTTTTTTCTTCAACTTTGTTTATATTCGATAGGCAGATAAGATCTGTTTTTTCTGAATAGTTTGAAAAAAAAACAGAGGCTTTATTTATGTTAAAATGGGACTTTTAAAAGCAGTATTCACTCTGCGGAGAGCAAACTTTTTGGTTTTGATTTAAAAATGCCATGGGGTTTGGACTTTGCTCATTGTTGAAGGCCGTAACGGGGTTACCTATAATTGTTAGTTTCTGTGTCATTTTGGTCTCTTGCGGAGAGTTGTCTCTCATTGGCAATCATACCACATCTTCTTTCTTTATCAAGATTAAATTCTGAAAAATTGCAACAGGAAAGAGTCGGTATTTAAAGATGATATTAATTTATAGTTTTTTGTGCAGGTAGACAGCCTCTACGTGGGCCCTGCCTGCACAGATGAAGAGGAGGGAGGACACCACACCACTCATGGCTTGGGCAGGGTTTTCACACGTGGGTATTATTCCGTCATTACAGTTTTTCTTCAAACTTTGTTTATATTCGATAGGCAATAAGATCTGTTTTTTCTGGAATAGTTTGAAAAAAACCAGAGGCTTTATGTTAAAATGGGACTTTTAAAAGCAGTATTCACTCTGCGGAGAGCAAACTTTTGGTTTTGATTTAAAAGTGCCATGGGGTTTGGACTTTGCTCATTGTTGAAGGCCGTACGGTTACCTATAATTGTTAGTTTCTTCAAACTTTGTTTATATTCGATAGGCAATAAGATCTGTTTTTCTGGAATAGTTTGAAAAAAAAACAGAGGCTTTATTTATGTTAAAATGGGACTTTTAAAAGCAGTATTCACTCTGCGGAGAGCAAACTTTTGGTTTTGATTTAAAAATGCCATGGGGTTTGGACTTTGCTCATTGTTGAAGGCCGTACGGTTACCTATAATTGTTAGTTTCTGTGTCATTTTGGGTCTCTTGCGGAGAGTTGTCTCTCATTGGCAATCATACCACATCTTCTTTCTTTATCAAGATTAAATTCTGAAAAATTGCAACAGGAAAGAGTCGTATTTAAAGATGATATTAATTTATAGTTTTTTGTTGCAGGTAGACAGCCTCTACGTGGCCCTGCCCTGCACAGATGAAGAGGAGGGAGGACACCACACCACTCATGGCTTGGGCAGGGTTTTCACACGTGGGTATTATTCCGTCATTACAGTTTTTCTTCAAACTTTGTTTATATTCGATATGGCAATAAGATCTGTTTTTTCTGGAATAGTTTGAAAAAAAACCAGAGGCTTTATTTATGTTAAAATGGGACTTTTAAAAGCAGTATTCACTCTGTGGAGAGCAACTTTTGGTTTTGATTAAAAATGCCATGGGGTTTGGACCTTTGCTCATTGTTGAAGGCCGTACAGTTACCTATAATTGTTAGTTTCTGTGTCATTTTGGTCTCTTGCGGAGAGTTGTCTCTCATTGGCAATCATACCACATCTTCTTTCTTTATCAAGATTAAATTCTGAAAAATTGCAACAGGAAAGAGTCGGTATTTAAAGATGATATAATTTATAGTTTTTTGTTGCAGGTAGACAGCCTCTACGTGGCCCGGCCTGCACAGATGAAGAGGAGGGAGGACACCACACCACTCATGGCTTGGCAGGGTTTTCACACGTGGGTATTATTCCGTCAATACAGTTTTTCTTCAAACTTTGTTTATATTCGATAGGCAATAAGATCTGTTTTTTCTGGAATAGTTTGAAAAAAAAAACCAGAGGCTTTATTTATGTTAAAATGGGACTTTTAAAAGCAGTATTCACTCTTGCGGAGAGCAACTTTTGGTTTTGATTTAAAAATGCCATGGGGTTTGGACTTTGCTCATTGTTGAAGCCGTACGGTTACCTATAATTGTTAGTTTCTGTGTCATTTGGTCTCTTGCGGAGAGTTGTCTCTCATTGGCAATCATACCACATCTTCTTTCTTTATCAAGATTAAATTCTGAAAAATTGCAACAGGAAAGAGTCGGTATTTAAAGATGATATTAATTTATAGTTTTTTTGTTGCAGGTAGACAGCCTCTACGTGGCCCTGCCTGCACAGATGAAGAGGAGGGAGGACACCACACCACTCATGGCTTGGGCAGGGTTTTCACACGTGGGTATTATTCCGTCATTACAGTTTTTCTTCAAACTTTGTTTATATTCGATAGGCAATAAGATCTGTTTTTTCTGGAATAGTTTGAAAAAAAACCAGAGCTTTATTTATGTTAAAATGGGACTTTTAAAAGCAGTATTCACTCTGCGGAGAGCAAACTTTTGTGTTTTGATTTAAAAATGCCATGGGGTTTGGACTTTGCTCATTGTTGAAGGCCATACAGTTACCTATAATTGTTAGTTTCTGTTGTCATTTTGGTCTCTTGCGGAGAGTTGTCTCTCATTGGCAATCATACCACATCTTCTTTCTTTATCAAGATT
>NW_027267054.1:0-21021 GCF_963676685.1 Mytilus edulis
CATGACCAACTTCCAACGGAGCTTGTTTATGTTATCCATGCCCACCGTCATTTTGCACCAAATTTATGAAATTTTGCAAGTCTTTTCGAATAATTCTCTAGAAAATATTTCAATAGGTTTTAAAATTTATATTGTAAATATACACACTGCAGTTATTCATAGATAAATAAAAAATATATTGTACCCTTACATCCAATCACAGCGCTCGTAATTTGACTTCCTTCACCTGCCTTGGGTACACAAAAGGCCAACCTAATGCTGGGAAAATTAAATACTACCGTTTTCCCTATACTGTGACATTAAGATATAAAGAATTCTTATGATATTATTAATGCAATACTGGGCTATTGTGAAACCCTTGGCTATAATAAATACTTGTATGACCCCAGTACTTAAAGAAACATAGATCATTTTATGTCCCCACCCCTACATGCTGGTTTACCTCATTCTCTACTTCTTTCAGAAAAGCCTTAATAAACAACCTGTATCCAATCATATCTTATCTTATTTAAAAAGAATGATAAATAGTTCCATTTAAACAGATAAAATGGACAGTTCCATTCAATTTGTATTCATTTTATCAAAAAATTACAAGAAATGCACAAATTCAAGATTTTTCATACTAATCTCCATTCCATGCTTTAGTATATGCCATATTGTGGTTGAAATTTTCAGAGCTTGTTATAAAATCTATTATTCTGTCTTGAGATGATATAAACAAAGATATTAGACACTTTAAACATTAAATATGCAAACTACTCAGCTGTAAAGTTATCTTTGTTGCCTGTATTAATCAATGAAAAAGCTGAATTATGTCCCTTGGGAGTATTAATTTCCAACAAAAGTCCTTTCAAACAGTAGGAAATGAAAAATTATTTATGCCTGATATAATAAAAGAAAGAAACTACAAAATGAAGCACTTTTGAAATATTTGCTGCATGCATTATCAAGAATGTGAACAATTCTTTACACAGGAGAGTATAAATTCTATGTAAATTTAGCCTCAAGTGGGCCTCTTTTTTTCTTAGATGAACAATTCTAACACTGAAAATGCTTTCAATGTGACCAAATATTGCCTAATTCCATAAACAGTACAAACTAAACCAGACAATTTCCCATTTTAATAGATTATGTTTATAGAAATACCCAAGTTATACATTTAGGGAATTACGCAGCAAAAAAGGCAAACATTTCAGTAAAAAGTATTTGTCGCGACTTGAATTCTGGTGTTTCCAATTGAAAAAATCATTGCGAAAGGTGAAATCAAATACAAAAGAACTATAATATGGTGCATTTTACACAATATAGTTAATATTGACATCCTAGAATAAAGTTTTATATCATTACCAATCAATTTGACCTATCATGATGACTCAGCACTTTTCTCAACACAGTATTGTTCTCAGTGAAAAATTTCTATTCTTTGTGATAAAAATCAAATGTCCTAATCAAAAGCTTCAAAAAAGTATAAAAGAATTGAAGTTTGAGTGACTTTGATTTCCCTTGCTATCTTCAGTATAGGGAAAACGGTACTATTTATTCTGCCATAGGCGACAATGTTAACATTTTCTAAATTTACCACTTTTTAAGATAAAAACCTGGATAAAACAGTTATATGTTGTGTTAGTACTTTATTACTCTGTTTTAAAAATTAAAGCCAAATAGTATCATGACCAACTTCCAACGGAGCTTGTTTATGTTATCCATGCCCACCGTCATTTTGCACCAAATTTATGAAATTTTGCAAGTCTTTTCGAATAATTCTCTAGAAAATATTTCAATAGGTTTTAAAATTTATATTGTAAATATACACACTGCAGTTATTCATAGATAAATAAAAAATATATTGTACCCTTACATCCAATCACAGCGCTCGTAATTTGACTTCCTTCACCTGCCTTGGGTACACAAAAGGCCAACCTAATGCTGGGAAAATTAAATACTACCGTTTTCCCTATACTGTGACATTAAGATATAAAGAATTCTTATGATATTATTAATGCAATACTGGGCTATTGTGAAACCCTTGGCTATAATAAATACTTGTATGACCCCAGTACTTAAAGAAACATAGATCATTTTATGTCCCCACCCCTACATGCTGGTTTACCTCATTCTCTACTTCTTTCAGAAAAGCCTTAATAAACAACCTGTATCCAATCATATCTTATCTTATTTAAAAAGAATGATAAATAGTTCCATTTAAACAGATAAAATGGACAGTTCCATTCAATTTGTATTCATTTTATCAAAAAATTACAAGAAATGCACAAATTCAAGATTTTTCATACTAATCTCCATTCCATGCTTTAGTATATGCCATATTGTGGTTGAAATTTTCAGAGCTTGTTATAAAATCTATTATTCTGTCTTGAGATGATATAAACAAAGATATTAGACACTTTAAACATTAAATATGCAAACTACTCAGCTGTAAAGTTATCTTTGTTGCCTGTATTAATCAATGAAAAAGCTGAATTATGTCCCTTGGGAGTATTAATTTCCAACAAAAGTCCTTTCAAACAGTAGGAAATGAAAAATTATTTATGCCTGATATAATAAAAGAAAGAAACTACAAAATGAAGCACTTTTGAAATATTTGCTGCATGCATTATCAAGAATGTGAACAATTCTTTACACAGGAGAGTATAAATTCTATGTAAATTTAGCCTCAAGTGGGCCTCTTTTTTTCTTAGATGAACAATTCTAACACTGAAAATGCTTTCAATGTGACCAAATATTGCCTAATTCCATAAACAGTACAAACTAAACCAGACAATTTCCCATTTTAATAGATTATGTTTATAGAAATACCCAAGTTATACATTTAGGGAATTACGCAGCAAAAAAGGCAAACATTTCAGTAAAAAGTATTTGTCGCGACTTGAATTCTGGTGTTTCCAATTGAAAAAATCATTGCGAAAGGTGAAATCAAATACAAAAGAACTATAATATGGTGCATTTTACACAATATAGTTAATATTGACATCCTAGAATAAAGTTTTATATCATTACCAATCAATTTGACCTATCATGATGACTCAGCACTTTTCTCAACACAGTATTGTTCTCAGTGAAAAATTTCTATTCTTTGTGATAAAAATCAAATGTCCTAATCAAAAGCTTCAAAAAAGTATAAAAGAATTGAAGTTTGAGTGACTTTGATTTCCCTTGCTATCTTCAGTATAGGGAAAACGGTACTATTTATTCTGCCATAGGCGACAATGTTAACATTTTCTAAATTTACCACTTTTTAAGATAAAAACCTGGATAAAACAGTTATATGTTGTGTTAGTACTTTATTACTCTGTTTTAAAAATTAAAGCCAAATAGTATCATGACCAACTTCCAACGGAGCTTGTTTATGTTATCCATGCCCACCGTCATTTTGCACCAAATTTATGAAATTTTGCAAGTCTTTTCGAATAATTCTCTAGAAAATATTTCAATAGGTTTTAAAATTTATATTGTAAATATACACACTGCAGTTATTCATAGATAAATAAAAAATATATTGTACCCTTACATCCAATCACAGCGCTCGTAATTTGACTTCCTTCACCTGCCTTGGGTACACAAAAGGCCAACCTAATGCTGGGAAAATTAAATACTACCGTTTTCCCTATACTGTGACATTAAGATATAAAGAATTCTTATGATATTATTAATGCAATACTGGGCTATTGTGAAACCCTTGGCTATAATAAATACTTGTATGACCCCAGTACTTAAAGAAACATAGATCATTTTATGTCCCCACCCCTACATGCTGGTTTACCTCATTCTCTACTTCTTTCAGAAAAGCCTTAATAAACAACCTGTATCCAATCATATCTTATCTTATTTAAAAAGAATGATAAATAGTTCCATTTAAACAGATAAAATGGACAGTTCCATTCAATTTGTATTCATTTTATCAAAAAATTACAAGAAATGCACAAATTCAAGATTTTTCATACTAATCTCCATTCCATGCTTTAGTATATGCCATATTGTGGTTGAAATTTTCAGAGCTTGTTATAAAATCTATTATTCTGTCTTGAGATGATATAAACAAAGATATTAGACACTTTAAACATTAAATATGCAAACTACTCAGCTGTAAAGTTATCTTTGTTGCCTGTATTAATCAATGAAAAAGCTGAATTATGTCCCTTGGGAGTATTAATTTCCAACAAAAGTCCTTTCAAACAGTAGGAAATGAAAAATTATTTATGCCTGATATAATAAAAGAAAGAAACTACAAAATGAAGCACTTTTGAAATATTTGCTGCATGCATTATCAAGAATGTGAACAATTCTTTACACAGGAGAGTATAAATTCTATGTAAATTTAGCCTCAAGTGGGCCTCTTTTTTTCTTAGATGAACAATTCTAACACTGAAAATGCTTTCAATGTGACCAAATATTGCCTAATTCCATAAACAGTACAAACTAAACCAGACAATTTCCCATTTTAATAGATTATGTTTATAGAAATACCCAAGTTATACATTTAGGGAATTACGCAGCAAAAAAGGCAAACATTTCAGTAAAAAGTATTTGTCGCGACTTGAATTCTGGTGTTTCCAATTGAAAAAATCATTGCGAAAGGTGAAATCAAATACAAAAGAACTATAATATGGTGCATTTTACACAATATAGTTAATATTGACATCCTAGAATAAAGTTTTATATCATTACCAATCAATTTGACCTATCATGATGACTCAGCACTTTTCTCAACACAGTATTGTTCTCAGTGAAAAATTTCTATTCTTTGTGATAAAAATCAAATGTCCTAATCAAAAGCTTCAAAAAAGTATAAAAGAATTGAAGTTTGAGTGACTTTGATTTCCCTTGCTATCTTCAGTATAGGGAAAACGGTACTATTTATTCTGCCATAGGCGACAATGTTAACATTTTCTAAATTTACCACTTTTTAAGATAAAAACCTGGATAAAACAGTTATATGTTGTGTTAGTACTTTATTACTCTGTTTTAAAAATTAAAGCCAAATAGTATCATGACCAACTTCCAACGGAGCTTGTTTATGTTATCCATGCCCACCGTCATTTTGCACCAAATTTATGAAATTTTGCAAGTCTTTTCGAATAATTCTCTAGAAAATATTTCAATAGGTTTTAAAATTTATATTGTAAATATACACACTGCAGTTATTCATAGATAAATAAAAAATATATTGTACCCTTACATCCAATCACAGCGCTCGTAATTTGACTTCCTTCACCTGCCTTGGGTACACAAAAGGCCAACCTAATGCTGGGAAAATTAAATACTACCGTTTTCCCTATACTGTGACATTAAGATATAAAGAATTCTTATGATATTATTAATGCAATACTGGGCTATTGTGAAACCCTTGGCTATAATAAATACTTGTATGACCCCAGTACTTAAAGAAACATAGATCATTTTATGTCCCCACCCCTACATGCTGGTTTACCTCATTCTCTACTTCTTTCAGAAAAGCCTTAATAAACAACCTGTATCCAATCATATCTTATCTTATTTAAAAAGAATGATAAATAGTTCCATTTAAACAGATAAAATGGACAGTTCCATTCAATTTGTATTCATTTTATCAAAAAATTACAAGAAATGCACAAATTCAAGATTTTTCATACTAATCTCCATTCCATGCTTTAGTATATGCCATATTGTGGTTGAAATTTTCAGAGCTTGTTATAAAATCTATTATTCTGTCTTGAGATGATATAAACAAAGATATTAGACACTTTAAACATTAAATATGCAAACTACTCAGCTGTAAAGTTATCTTTGTTGCCTGTATTAATCAATGAAAAAGCTGAATTATGTCCCTTGGGAGTATTAATTTCCAACAAAAGTCCTTTCAAACAGTAGGAAATGAAAAATTATTTATGCCTGATATAATAAAAGAAAGAAACTACAAAATGAAGCACTTTTGAAATATTTGCTGCATGCATTATCAAGAATGTGAACAATTCTTTACACAGGAGAGTATAAATTCTATGTAAATTTAGCCTCAAGTGGGCCTCTTTTTTTCTTAGATGAACAATTCTAACACTGAAAATGCTTTCAATGTGACCAAATATTGCCTAATTCCATAAACAGTACAAACTAAACCAGACAATTTCCCATTTTAATAGATTATGTTTATAGAAATACCCAAGTTATACATTTAGGGAATTACGCAGCAAAAAAGGCAAACATTTCAGTAAAAAGTATTTGTCGCGACTTGAATTCTGGTGTTTCCAATTGAAAAAATCATTGCGAAAGGTGAAATCAAATACAAAAGAACTATAATATGGTGCATTTTACACAATATAGTTAATATTGACATCCTAGAATAAAGTTTTATATCATTACCAATCAATTTGACCTATCATGATGACTCAGCACTTTTCTCAACACAGTATTGTTCTCAGTGAAAAATTTCTATTCTTTGTGATAAAAATCAAATGTCCTAATCAAAAGCTTCAAAAAAGTATAAAAGAATTGAAGTTTGAGTGACTTTGATTTCCCTTGCTATCTTCAGTATAGGGAAAACGGTACTATTTATTCTGCCATAGGCGACAATGTTAACATTTTCTAAATTTACCACTTTTTAAGATAAAAACCTGGATAAAACAGTTATATGTTGTGTTAGTACTTTATTACTCTGTTTTAAAAATTAAAGCCAAATAGTATCATGACCAACTTCCAACGGAGCTTGTTTATGTTATCCATGCCCACCGTCATTTTGCACCAAATTTATGAAATTTTGCAAGTCTTTTCGAATAATTCTCTAGAAAATATTTCAATAGGTTTTAAAATTTATATTGTAAATATACACACTGCAGTTATTCATAGATAAATAAAAAATATATTGTACCCTTACATCCAATCACAGCGCTCGTAATTTGACTTCCTTCACCTGCCTTGGGTACACAAAAGGCCAACCTAATGCTGGGAAAATTAAATACTACCGTTTTCCCTATACTGTGACATTAAGATATAAAGAATTCTTATGATATTATTAATGCAATACTGGGCTATTGTGAAACCCTTGGCTATAATAAATACTTGTATGACCCCAGTACTTAAAGAAACATAGATCATTTTATGTCCCCACCCCTACATGCTGGTTTACCTCATTCTCTACTTCTTTCAGAAAAGCCTTAATAAACAACCTGTATCCAATCATATCTTATCTTATTTAAAAAGAATGATAAATAGTTCCATTTAAACAGATAAAATGGACAGTTCCATTCAATTTGTATTCATTTTATCAAAAAATTACAAGAAATGCACAAATTCAAGATTTTTCATACTAATCTCCATTCCATGCTTTAGTATATGCCATATTGTGGTTGAAATTTTCAGAGCTTGTTATAAAATCTATTATTCTGTCTTGAGATGATATAAACAAAGATATTAGACACTTTAAACATTAAATATGCAAACTACTCAGCTGTAAAGTTATCTTTGTTGCCTGTATTAATCAATGAAAAAGCTGAATTATGTCCCTTGGGAGTATTAATTTCCAACAAAAGTCCTTTCAAACAGTAGGAAATGAAAAATTATTTATGCCTGATATAATAAAAGAAAGAAACTACAAAATGAAGCACTTTTGAAATATTTGCTGCATGCATTATCAAGAATGTGAACAATTCTTTACACAGGAGAGTATAAATTCTATGTAAATTTAGCCTCAAGTGGGCCTCTTTTTTTCTTAGATGAACAATTCTAACACTGAAAATGCTTTCAATGTGACCAAATATTGCCTAATTCCATAAACAGTACAAACTAAACCAGACAATTTCCCATTTTAATAGATTATGTTTATAGAAATACCCAAGTTATACATTTAGGGAATTACGCAGCAAAAAAGGCAAACATTTCAGTAAAAAGTATTTGTCGCGACTTGAATTCTGGTGTTTCCAATTGAAAAAATCATTGCGAAAGGTGAAATCAAATACAAAAGAACTATAATATGGTGCATTTTACACAATATAGTTAATATTGACATCCTAGAATAAAGTTTTATATCATTACCAATCAATTTGACCTATCATGATGACTCAGCACTTTTCTCAACACAGTATTGTTCTCAGTGAAAAATTTCTATTCTTTGTGATAAAAATCAAATGTCCTAATCAAAAGCTTCAAAAAAGTATAAAAGAATTGAAGTTTGAGTGACTTTGATTTCCCTTGCTATCTTCAGTATAGGGAAAACGGTACTATTTATTCTGCCATAGGCGACAATGTTAACATTTTCTAAATTTACCACTTTTTAAGATAAAAACCTGGATAAAACAGTTATATGTTGTGTTAGTACTTTATTACTCTGTTTTAAAAATTAAAGCCAAATAGTATCATGACCAACTTCCAACGGAGCTTGTTTATGTTATCCATGCCCACCGTCATTTTGCACCAAATTTATGAAATTTTGCAAGTCTTTTCGAATAATTCTCTAGAAAATATTTCAATAGGTTTTAAAATTTATATTGTAAATATACACACTGCAGTTATTCATAGATAAATAAAAAATATATTGTACCCTTACATCCAATCACAGCGCTCGTAATTTGACTTCCTTCACCTGCCTTGGGTACACAAAAGGCCAACCTAATGCTGGGAAAATTAAATACTACCGTTTTCCCTATACTGTGACATTAAGATATAAAGAATTCTTATGATATTATTAATGCAATACTGGGCTATTGTGAAACCCTTGGCTATAATAAATACTTGTATGACCCCAGTACTTAAAGAAACATAGATCATTTTATGTCCCCACCCCTACATGCTGGTTTACCTCATTCTCTACTTCTTTCAGAAAAGCCTTAATAAACAACCTGTATCCAATCATATCTTATCTTATTTAAAAAGAATGATAAATAGTTCCATTTAAACAGATAAAATGGACAGTTCCATTCAATTTGTATTCATTTTATCAAAAAATTACAAGAAATGCACAAATTCAAGATTTTTCATACTAATCTCCATTCCATGCTTTAGTATATGCCATATTGTGGTTGAAATTTTCAGAGCTTGTTATAAAATCTATTATTCTGTCTTGAGATGATATAAACAAAGATATTAGACACTTTAAACATTAAATATGCAAACTACTCAGCTGTAAAGTTATCTTTGTTGCCTGTATTAATCAATGAAAAAGCTGAATTATGTCCCTTGGGAGTATTAATTTCCAACAAAAGTCCTTTCAAACAGTAGGAAATGAAAAATTATTTATGCCTGATATAATAAAAGAAAGAAACTACAAAATGAAGCACTTTTGAAATATTTGCTGCATGCATTATCAAGAATGTGAACAATTCTTTACACAGGAGAGTATAAATTCTATGTAAATTTAGCCTCAAGTGGGCCTCTTTTTTTCTTAGATGAACAATTCTAACACTGAAAATGCTTTCAATGTGACCAAATATTGCCTAATTCCATAAACAGTACAAACTAAACCAGACAATTTCCCATTTTAATAGATTATGTTTATAGAAATACCCAAGTTATACATTTAGGGAATTACGCAGCAAAAAAGGCAAACATTTCAGTAAAAAGTATTTGTCGCGACTTGAATTCTGGTGTTTCCAATTGAAAAAATCATTGCGAAAGGTGAAATCAAATACAAAAGAACTATAATATGGTGCATTTTACACAATATAGTTAATATTGACATCCTAGAATAAAGTTTTATATCATTACCAATCAATTTGACCTATCATGATGACTCAGCACTTTTCTCAACACAGTATTGTTCTCAGTGAAAAATTTCTATTCTTTGTGATAAAAATCAAATGTCCTAATCAAAAGCTTCAAAAAAGTATAAAAGAATTGAAGTTTGAGTGACTTTGATTTCCCTTGCTATCTTCAGTATAGGGAAAACGGTACTATTTATTCTGCCATAGGCGACAATGTTAACATTTTCTAAATTTACCACTTTTTAAGATAAAAACCTGGATAAAACAGTTATATGTTGTGTTAGTACTTTATTACTCTGTTTTAAAAATTAAAGCCAAATAGTATCATGACCAACTTCCAACGGAGCTTGTTTATGTTATCCATGCCCACCGTCATTTTGCACCAAATTTATGAAATTTTGCAAGTCTTTTCGAATAATTCTCTAGAAAATATTTCAATAGGTTTTAAAATTTATATTGTAAATATACACACTGCAGTTATTCATAGATAAATAAAAAATATATTGTACCCTTACATCCAATCACAGCGCTCGTAATTTGACTTCCTTCACCTGCCTTGGGTACACAAAAGGCCAACCTAATGCTGGGAAAATTAAATACTACCGTTTTCCCTATACTGTGACATTAAGATATAAAGAATTCTTATGATATTATTAATGCAATACTGGGCTATTGTGAAACCCTTGGCTATAATAAATACTTGTATGACCCCAGTACTTAAAGAAACATAGATCATTTTATGTCCCCACCCCTACATGCTGGTTTACCTCATTCTCTACTTCTTTCAGAAAAGCCTTAATAAACAACCTGTATCCAATCATATCTTATCTTATTTAAAAAGAATGATAAATAGTTCCATTTAAACAGATAAAATGGACAGTTCCATTCAATTTGTATTCATTTTATCAAAAAATTACAAGAAATGCACAAATTCAAGATTTTTCATACTAATCTCCATTCCATGCTTTAGTATATGCCATATTGTGGTTGAAATTTTCAGAGCTTGTTATAAAATCTATTATTCTGTCTTGAGATGATATAAACAAAGATATTAGACACTTTAAACATTAAATATGCAAACTACTCAGCTGTAAAGTTATCTTTGTTGCCTGTATTAATCAATGAAAAAGCTGAATTATGTCCCTTGGGAGTATTAATTTCCAACAAAAGTCCTTTCAAACAGTAGGAAATGAAAAATTATTTATGCCTGATATAATAAAAGAAAGAAACTACAAAATGAAGCACTTTTGAAATATTTGCTGCATGCATTATCAAGAATGTGAACAATTCTTTACACAGGAGAGTATAAATTCTATGTAAATTTAGCCTCAAGTGGGCCTCTTTTTTTCTTAGATGAACAATTCTAACACTGAAAATGCTTTCAATGTGACCAAATATTGCCTAATTCCATAAACAGTACAAACTAAACCAGACAATTTCCCATTTTAATAGATTATGTTTATAGAAATACCCAAGTTATACATTTAGGGAATTACGCAGCAAAAAAGGCAAACATTTCAGTAAAAAGTATTTGTCGCGACTTGAATTCTGGTGTTTCCAATTGAAAAAATCATTGCGAAAGGTGAAATCAAATACAAAAGAACTATAATATGGTGCATTTTACACAATATAGTTAATATTGACATCCTAGAATAAAGTTTTATATCATTACCAATCAATTTGACCTATCATGATGACTCAGCACTTTTCTCAACACAGTATTGTTCTCAGTGAAAAATTTCTATTCTTTGTGATAAAAATCAAATGTCCTAATCAAAAGCTTCAAAAAAGTATAAAAGAATTGAAGTTTGAGTGACTTTGATTTCCCTTGCTATCTTCAGTATAGGGAAAACGGTACTATTTATTCTGCCATAGGCGACAATGTTAACATTTTCTAAATTTACCACTTTTTAAGATAAAAACCTGGATAAAACAGTTATATGTTGTGTTAGTACTTTATTACTCTGTTTTAAAAATTAAAGCCAAATAGTATCATGACCAACTTCCAACGGAGCTTGTTTATGTTATCCATGCCCACCGTCATTTTGCACCAAATTTATGAAATTTTGCAAGTCTTTTCGAATAATTCTCTAGAAAATATTTCAATAGGTTTTAAAATTTATATTGTAAATATACACACTGCAGTTATTCATAGATAAATAAAAAATATATTGTACCCTTACATCCAATCACAGCGCTCGTAATTTGACTTCCTTCACCTGCCTTGGGTACACAAAAGGCCAACCTAATGCTGGGAAAATTAAATACTACCGTTTTCCCTATACTGTGACATTAAGATATAAAGAATTCTTATGATATTATTAATGCAATACTGGGCTATTGTGAAACCCTTGGCTATAATAAATACTTGTATGACCCCAGTACTTAAAGAAACATAGATCATTTTATGTCCCCACCCCTACATGCTGGTTTACCTCATTCTCTACTTCTTTCAGAAAAGCCTTAATAAACAACCTGTATCCAATCATATCTTATCTTATTTAAAAAGAATGATAAATAGTTCCATTTAAACAGATAAAATGGACAGTTCCATTCAATTTGTATTCATTTTATCAAAAAATTACAAGAAATGCACAAATTCAAGATTTTTCATACTAATCTCCATTCCATGCTTTAGTATATGCCATATTGTGGTTGAAATTTTCAGAGCTTGTTATAAAATCTATTATTCTGTCTTGAGATGATATAAACAAAGATATTAGACACTTTAAACATTAAATATGCAAACTACTCAGCTGTAAAGTTATCTTTGTTGCCTGTATTAATCAATGAAAAAGCTGAATTATGTCCCTTGGGAGTATTAATTTCCAACAAAAGTCCTTTCAAACAGTAGGAAATGAAAAATTATTTATGCCTGATATAATAAAAGAAAGAAACTACAAAATGAAGCACTTTTGAAATATTTGCTGCATGCATTATCAAGAATGTGAACAATTCTTTACACAGGAGAGTATAAATTCTATGTAAATTTAGCCTCAAGTGGGCCTCTTTTTTTCTTAGATGAACAATTCTAACACTGAAAATGCTTTCAATGTGACCAAATATTGCCTAATTCCATAAACAGTACAAACTAAACCAGACAATTTCCCATTTTAATAGATTATGTTTATAGAAATACCCAAGTTATACATTTAGGGAATTACGCAGCAAAAAAGGCAAACATTTCAGTAAAAAGTATTTGTCGCGACTTGAATTCTGGTGTTTCCAATTGAAAAAATCATTGCGAAAGGTGAAATCAAATACAAAAGAACTATAATATGGTGCATTTTACACAATATAGTTAATATTGACATCCTAGAATAAAGTTTTATATCATTACCAATCAATTTGACCTATCATGATGACTCAGCACTTTTCTCAACACAGTATTGTTCTCAGTGAAAAATTTCTATTCTTTGTGATAAAAATCAAATGTCCTAATCAAAAGCTTCAAAAAAGTATAAAAGAATTGAAGTTTGAGTGACTTTGATTTCCCTTGCTATCTTCAGTATAGGGAAAACGGTACTATTTATTCTGCCATAGGCGACAATGTTAACATTTTCTAAATTTACCACTTTTTAAGATAAAAACCTGGATAAAACAGTTATATGTTGTGTTAGTACTTTATTACTCTGTTTTAAAAATTAAAGCCAAATAGTATCATGACCAACTTCCAACGGAGCTTGTTTATGTTATCCATGCCCACCGTCATTTTGCACCAAATTTATGAAATTTTGCAAGTCTTTTCGAATAATTCTCTAGAAAATATTTCAATAGGTTTTAAAATTTATATTGTAAATATACACACTGCAGTTATTCATAGATAAATAAAAAATATATTGTACCCTTACATCCAATCACAGCGCTCGTAATTTGACTTCCTTCACCTGCCTTGGGTACACAAAAGGCCAACCTAATGCTGGGAAAATTAAATACTACCGTTTTCCCTATACTGTGACATTAAGATATAAAGAATTCTTATGATATTATTAATGCAATACTGGGCTATTGTGAAACCCTTGGCTATAATAAATACTTGTATGACCCCAGTACTTAAAGAAACATAGATCATTTTATGTCCCCACCCCTACATGCTGGTTTACCTCATTCTCTACTTCTTTCAGAAAAGCCTTAATAAACAACCTGTATCCAATCATATCTTATCTTATTTAAAAAGAATGATAAATAGTTCCATTTAAACAGATAAAATGGACAGTTCCATTCAATTTGTATTCATTTTATCAAAAAATTACAAGAAATGCACAAATTCAAGATTTTTCATACTAATCTCCATTCCATGCTTTAGTATATGCCATATTGTGGTTGAAATTTTCAGAGCTTGTTATAAAATCTATTATTCTGTCTTGAGATGATATAAACAAAGATATTAGACACTTTAAACATTAAATATGCAAACTACTCAGCTGTAAAGTTATCTTTGTTGCCTGTATTAATCAATGAAAAAGCTGAATTATGTCCCTTGGGAGTATTAATTTCCAACAAAAGTCCTTTCAAACAGTAGGAAATGAAAAATTATTTATGCCTGATATAATAAAAGAAAGAAACTACAAAATGAAGCACTTTTGAAATATTTGCTGCATGCATTATCAAGAATGTGAACAATTCTTTACACAGGAGAGTATAAATTCTATGTAAATTTAGCCTCAAGTGGGCCTCTTTTTTTCTTAGATGAACAATTCTAACACTGAAAATGCTTTCAATGTGACCAAATATTGCCTAATTCCATAAACAGTACAAACTAAACCAGACAATTTCCCATTTTAATAGATTATGTTTATAGAAATACCCAAGTTATACATTTAGGGAATTACGCAGCAAAAAAGGCAAACATTTCAGTAAAAAGTATTTGTCGCGACTTGAATTCTGGTGTTTCCAATTGAAAAAATCATTGCGAAAGGTGAAATCAAATACAAAAGAACTATAATATGGTGCATTTTACACAATATAGTTAATATTGACATCCTAGAATAAAGTTTTATATCATTACCAATCAATTTGACCTATCATGATGACTCAGCACTTTTCTCAACACAGTATTGTTCTCAGTGAAAAATTTCTATTCTTTGTGATAAAAATCAAATGTCCTAATCAAAAGCTTCAAAAAAGTATAAAAGAATTGAAGTTTGAGTGACTTTGATTTCCCTTGCTATCTTCAGTATAGGGAAAACGGTACTATTTATTCTGCCATAGGCGACAATGTTAACATTTTCTAAATTTACCACTTTTTAAGATAAAAACCTGGATAAAACAGTTATATGTTGTGTTAGTACTTTATTACTCTGTTTTAAAAATTAAAGCCAAATAGTATCATGACCAACTTCCAACGGAGCTTGTTTATGTTATCCATGCCCACCGTCATTTTGCACCAAATTTATGAAATTTTGCAAGTCTTTTCGAATAATTCTCTAGAAAATATTTCAATAGGTTTTAAAATTTATATTGTAAATATACACACTGCAGTTATTCATAGATAAATAAAAAATATATTGTACCCTTACATCCAATCACAGCGCTCGTAATTTGACTTCCTTCACCTGCCTTGGGTACACAAAAGGCCAACCTAATGCTGGGAAAATTAAATACTACCGTTTTCCCTATACTGTGACATTAAGATATAAAGAATTCTTATGATATTATTAATGCAATACTGGGCTATTGTGAAACCCTTGGCTATAATAAATACTTGTATGACCCCAGTACTTAAAGAAACATAGATCATTTTATGTCCCCACCCCTACATGCTGGTTTACCTCATTCTCTACTTCTTTCAGAAAAGCCTTAATAAACAACCTGTATCCAATCATATCTTATCTTATTTAAAAAGAATGATAAATAGTTCCATTTAAACAGATAAAATGGACAGTTCCATTCAATTTGTATTCATTTTATCAAAAAATTACAAGAAATGCACAAATTCAAGATTTTTCATACTAATCTCCATTCCATGCTTTAGTATATGCCATATTGTGGTTGAAATTTTCAGAGCTTGTTATAAAATCTATTATTCTGTCTTGAGATGATATAAACAAAGATATTAGACACTTTAAACATTAAATATGCAAACTACTCAGCTGTAAAGTTATCTTTGTTGCCTGTATTAATCAATGAAAAAGCTGAATTATGTCCCTTGGGAGTATTAATTTCCAACAAAAGTCCTTTCAAACAGTAGGAAATGAAAAATTATTTATGCCTGATATAATAAAAGAAAGAAACTACAAAATGAAGCACTTTTGAAATATTTGCTGCATGCATTATCAAGAATGTGAACAATTCTTTACACAGGAGAGTATAAATTCTATGTAAATTTAGCCTCAAGTGGGCCTCTTTTTTTCTTAGATGAACAATTCTAACACTGAAAATGCTTTCAATGTGACCAAATATTGCCTAATTCCATAAACAGTACAAACTAAACCAGACAATTTCCCATTTTAATAGATTATGTTTATAGAAATACCCAAGTTATACATTTAGGGAATTACGCAGCAAAAAAGGCAAACATTTCAGTAAAAAGTATTTGTCGCGACTTGAATTCTGGTGTTTCCAATTGAAAAAATCATTGCGAAAGGTGAAATCAAATACAAAAGAACTATAATATGGTGCATTTTACACAATATAGTTAATATTGACATCCTAGAATAAAGTTTTATATCATTACCAATCAATTTGACCTATCATGATGACTCAGCACTTTTCTCAACACAGTATTGTTCTCAGTGAAAAATTTCTATTCTTTGTGATAAAAATCAAATGTCCTAATCAAAAGCTTCAAAAAAGTATAAAAGAATTGAAGTTTGAGTGACTTTGATTTCCCTTGCTATCTTCAGTATAGGGAAAACGGTACTATTTATTCTGCCATAGGCGACAATGTTAACATTTTCTAAATTTACCACTTTTTAAGATAAAAACCTGGATAAAACAGTTATATGTTGTGTTAGTACTTTATTACTCTGTTTTAAAAATTAAAGCCAAATAGTATCATGACCAACTTCCAACGGAGCTTGTTTATGTTATCCATGCCCACCGTCATTTTGCACCAAATTTATGAAATTTTGCAAGTCTTTTCGAATAATTCTCTAGAAAATATTTCAATAGGTTTTAAAATTTATATTGTAAATATACACACTGCAGTTATTCATAGATAAATAAAAAATATATTGTACCCTTACATCCAATCACAGCGCTCGTAATTTGACTTCCTTCACCTGCCTTGGGTACACAAAAGGCCAACCTAATGCTGGAAAATTAAATACTACCGTTTTCCCTATACTGTGACATTAAGATATAAAGAATTCTTATGATATTATTAATGCAATACTGGGCTATTGTGAAACCCTTGGCTATAATAAATACTTGTATGACCCCAGTACTTAAAGAAACATAGATCATTTTATGTCCCCACCCCTACATGCTGGTTTACCTCATTCTCTACTTCTTTCAGAAAAGCCTTAATAAACAACCTGTATCCAATCATATCTTATCTTATTTAAAAAGAATGATAAATAGTTCCATTTAAACAGATAAAATGGACAGTTCCATTCAATTTGTATTCATTTTATCAAAAAATTACAAGAAATGCACAAATTCAAGATTTTTCATACTAATCTCCATTCCATGCTTTAGTATATGCCATATTGTGGTTGAAATTTTCAGAGCTTGTTATAAAATCTATTATTCTGTCTTGAGATGATATAAACAAAGATATTAGACACTTTAAACATTAAATATGCAAACTACTCAGCTGTAAAGTTATCTTTGTTGCCTGTATTAATCAATGAAAAAGCTGAATTATGTCCCTTGGGAGTATTAATTTCCAACAAAGTCCTTTCAAACAGTAGGAAATGAAAAATTATTTATGCCTGATATAATAAAAGAAAGAAACTACAAAATGAAGCACTTTTGAAATATTTGCTGCATGCATTATCAAGAATGTGAACAATTCTTTACACAGGAGAGTATAAATTCTATGTAAATTTAGCCTCAAGTGGGCCTCTTTTTTTCTTAGATGAACAATTCTAACACTGAAAATGCTTTCAATGTGACCAAATATTGCCTAATTCCATAAACAGTACAAACTAAACCAGACAATTTCCCATTTTAATAGATTATGTTTATAGAAATACCCAAGTTATACATTTAGGGAATTACGCAGCAAAAAAGGCAAACATTTCAGTAAAAAGTATTTGTCGCGACTTGAATTCTGGTGTTTCCAATTGAAAAAATCATTGCGAAAGGTGAAATCAAATACAAAAGAACTATAATATGGTGCATTTTACACAATATAGTTAATATTGACATCCTAGAATAAAGTTTTATATCATTACCAATCAATTTGACCTATCATGATGACTCAGCACTTTTCTCAACACAGTATTGTTCTCAGTGAAAAATTTCTATTCTTTGTGATAAAAATCAAATGTCCTAATCAAAAGCTTCAAAAAAGTATAAAAGAATTGAAGTTTGAGTGACTTTGATTTCCCTTGCTATCTTCAGTATAGGGAAAACGGTACTATTTATTCTGCCATAGGCGACAATGTTAACATTTTCTAAATTTACCACTTTTTAAGATAAAAACCTGGATAAAACAGTTATATGTTGTGTTAGTACTTTATTACTCTGTTTTAAAAATTAAAGCCAAATAGTATCATGACCAACTTCCAACGGAGCTTGTTTATGTTATCCATGCCCACCGTCATTTTGCACCAAATTTATGAAATTTTGCAAGTCTTTTCGAATAATTCTCTAGAAAATATTTCAATAGGTTTTAAAATTTATATTGTAAATATACACACTGCAGTTATTCATAGATAAATAAAAAATATATTGTACCCTTACATCCAATCACAGCGCTCGTAATTTGACTTCCTTCACCTGCCTTGGGTACACAAAAGGCCAACCTAATGCTGGGAAAATTAAATACTACCGTTTTCCCTATACTGTGACATTAAGATATAAAGAATTCTTATGATATTATTAATGCAATACTGGGCTATTGTGAAACCCTTGGCTATAATAAATACTTGTATGACCCCAGTACTTAAAGAAACATAGATCATTTTATGTCCCCACCCCTACATGCTGGTTTACCTCATTCTCTACTTCTTTCAGAAAAGCCTTAATAAACAACCTGTATCCAATCATATCTTATCTTATTTAAAAAGAATGATAAATAGTTCCATTTAAACAGATAAAATGGACAGTTCCATTCAATTTGTATTCATTTTATCAAAAAATTACAAGAAATGCACAAATTCAAGATTTTTCATACTAATCTCCATTCCATGCTTTAGTATATGCCATATTGTGGTTGAAATTTTCAGAGCTTGTTATAAAATCTATTATTCTGTCTTGAGATGATATAAACAAAGATATTAGACACTTTAAACATTAAATATGCAAACTACTCAGCTGTAAAGTTATCTTTGTTGCCTGTATTAATCAATGAAAAAGCTGAATTATGTCCCTTGGGAGTATTAATTTCCAACAAAAGTCCTTTCAAACAGTAGGAAATGAAAAATTATTTATGCCTGATATAATAAAAGAAAGAAACTACAAAATGAAGCACTTTTGAAATATTTGCTGCATGCATTATCAAGAATGTGAACAATTCTTTACACAGGAGAGTATAAATTCTATGTAAATTTAGCCTCAAGTGGGCCTCTTTTTTTCTTAGATGAACAATTCTAACACTGAAAATGCTTTCAATGTGACCAAATATTGCCTAATTCCATAAACAGTACAAACTAAACCAGACAATTTCCCATTTTAATAGATTATGTTTATAGAAATACCCAAGTTATACATTTAGGGAATTACGCAGCAAAAAAGGCAAACATTTCAGTAAAAAGTATTTGTCGCGACTTGAATTCTGGTGTTTCCAATTGAAAAAATCATTGCGAAAGGTGAAATCAAATACAAAAGAACTATAATATGGTGCATTTTACACAATATAGTTAATATTGACATCCTAGAATAAAGTTTTATATCATTACCAATCAATTTGACCTATCATGATGACTCAGCACTTTTCTCAACACAGTATTGTTCTCAGTGAAAAATTTCTATTCTTTGTGATAAAAATCAAATGTCCTAATCAAAAGCTTCAAAAAAGTATAAAAGAATTGAAGTTTGAGTGACTTTGATTTCCCTTGCTATCTTCAGTATAGGGAAAACGGTACTATTTATTCTGCCATAGGCGACAATGTTAACATTTTCTAAATTTACCACTTTTTAAGATAAAAACCTGGATAAAACAGTTATATGTTGTGTTAGTACTTTATTACTCTGTTTTAAAAATTAAAGCCAAATAGTATCATGACCAACTTCCAACGGAGCTTGTTTATGTTATCCATGCCCACCGTCATTTTGCACCAAATTTATGAAATTTTGCAAGTCTTTTCGAATAATTCTCTAGAAAATATTTCAATAGGTTTTAAAATTTATATTGTAAATATACACACTGCAGTTATTCATAGATAAATAAAAAATATATTGTACCCTTACATCCAATCACAGCGCTCGTAATTTGACTTCCTTCACCTGCCTTGGGTACACAAAAGGCCAACCTAATGCTGGGAAAATTAAATACTACCGTTTTCCCTATACTGTGACATTAAGATATAAAGAATTCTTATGATATTATTAATGCAATACTGGGCTATTGTGAAACCCTTGGCTATAATAAATACTTGTATGACCCCAGTACTTAAAGAAACATAGATCATTTTATGTCCCCACCCCTACATGCTGGTTTACCTCATTCTCTACTTCTTTCAGAAAAGCCTTAATAAACAACCTGTATCCAATCATATCTTATCTTATTTAAAAAGAATGATAAATAGTTCCATTTAAACAGATAAAATGGACAGTTCCATTCAATTTGTATTCATTTTATCAAAAAATTACAAGAAATGCACAAATTCAAGATTTTTCATACTAATCTCCATTCCATGCTTTAGTATATGCCATATTGTGGTTGAAATTTTCAGAGCTTGTTATAAAATCTATTATTCTGTCTTGAGATGATATAAACAAAGATATTAGACACTTTAAACATTAAATATGCAAACTACTCAGCTGTAAAGTTATCTTTGTTGCCTGTATTAATCAATGAAAAAGCTGAATTATGTCCCTTGGAGTATTAATTTCCAACAAAAGTCCTTTCAAACAGTAGGAAATGAAAAATTATTTATGCCTGATATAATAAAAGAAAGAAACTACAAAATGAAGCACTTTTGAAATATTTGCTGCATGCATTATCAAGAATGTGAACAATTCTTTACACAGGAGAGTATAAATTCTATGTAAATTTAGCCTCAAG
>NW_027267055.1:0-20386 GCF_963676685.1 Mytilus edulis
CTTCGGAAGCTGTCAAAAGATTTCAAGACGCCCCTAAACATAAAATTGTCCATATTTTGAGTTAGAGGCGATGAGTTTTCTATAAATTTGATATAATTTGTCCCAAAAGTAGTACAACACACTGTAAAAGTTTCTTTGAGAAAGCGCAGGTGGGATTTTTTTTATTTTCATTTATGTTCTAAAAGAAATGCACTACGAATTAATTGTGTTCTCGGACCCTAAGAGGTGAAATCTGTAAATATAGAATTTTGTACTCTGGCAACTTCCCTTAATGATTTGATGGTGTCAACTTGTCAAATAGCATGAAACTAAAGGATTTAAACTTTTATTTTATAGAATTTCTGCAAAAACGACCAATTTTGGCATTTTATTGTCAAAATAGGCATTTTATAACTTTTCAATATTGATGCATAAATGGCATCCTGACTTTCTATCTGACAGGTTTTAATGTGTCAATATTTGTGTTTCTATGCCTTTATCTGCTTCTTTTACTTATTTATGACTCTGAATCTACAGAAAAGAAATTTATCTCAGATAAAATGTGCAAAATGTGTTGTATAAATGACCCTTGTCTAACGCCTTGTTCGGATGCAGTCAATAGTGGGGAACTTGGTATATAAAATTTGATGTCCATATTAGAGACCTCACTAAATTTGTATCAAATGCACTTTACAATGTCTATTGTACCTGTTTCATTTCACATAATATATTTCTTTTCTTCTGTAGGATAGCAAGTGGTTTAAATATAAGCCTGTTGAGAATAAATTGCATGCAAGTTTTTCCCTAAAAAGGCAAAAATCTTTGTTTCAGCCCATACTGCTTGTAAGAAAAGTTAATTGCAAGAGTCTTTTTGTGTTCAGATTTGTTGTATCATGTCACATGAGTATAGAAATGATAAAAAAGACACAAATTTTTATTTCTTATAGCCTCAACATGCACTTTTTAATGTAAATATGTGGCAAGGCCTAAATTGACCCTAAATTTTTTCCAGTCTTACTTGGCCTAAGACCCTTTTAAACTAATATGATATGTTATTTGTAACTTTTCTTTCCATTTAAAGTACTTTAAATACATATGTAAGGATTATTTATAACCAAAAAGCTTCACAAATTTAAAATTGCTGGAAAATATTACATCTTCATGTAAGGCTCCCCTTCATTGAAAAACCTAAATTTTTAGGGGCAGGCTCATATAAATTTGACTTTTGAATAATTATGCCAAGTCTGATAAATCAAATGAGTACTCTATTGCTTTTAGTACATGATAAGTTATATATTAAGGCATTTAAAAAGTATTTTTTTGCAATATTTTAATTTTCAAAGCCCCAAATGTTGATAGTTGAAATTTTTCAATTTTAACGTCAAAATTTTACACGCAAAGATGAGTATAGAACTTAATTTAATGTCTACAATATACATCCTATTGACATGAAACTTTGTAAGCAGTGTTATAATACATTAAACTTTGTTCATACCAAGTTTTTGTAAGATTTGTCAACTCTTTCTACCCTATTAGGTCCGAGATCACCATTGTCGTCCCTTGATTTTCGTTGTCCACAAATATAGTCCCTAGTGTTGAGGGTTGGTTACTTGCCATTAATTTTTATACCCCTTCCAAATTTATTTCTCCATGTTCAATGCCTCAAATTGCAAGGAGGGGGATGAAATTACACTGTAAAAAAATTTGGGTCCAGAATTTTAAAGGAAAGTAGTGATTTGGTCCAGCTGAAAAAGGTTGAAAATGAGCACTTCGGAAGCTGTCAAAAGATTTCAAGACGCCCTAAACATAAAATTGTCCATATTTTGAGTTAGAGGCGATGAAGTTTTCTATAAATTTGATATAATTTGTCCCAAAAGTAGTACAACACACTGTAAAAGTTTCTTTGAGAAAGCGCAGGTGGGATTTTTTTTATTTTCATTTATGTTCTAAAAGAAATGCACTACGAATTAATTGTGTTCTCGGACCTAAGAGGTGAAATCTGTAAATATAGAATTTGTACTCTGGCAACTTCCCTTAATGATTTGATGGTGTCAACTTGTCAAATAGCATGAAACTAAAGGATTTAAACTTTTATTTTATAGAATTTCTGCAAAAACGACCAATTTTGGCATTTTATTGTCAAAATAGGCATTTTATAACTTTTTCAATATTGATGCATAAATGGCATCCTGACTTTCTATCTGACAGGTTTTAATGTGTCAATATTTGTGTTTCTATGCCTTTATCTGCTTCTTTTACTTATTTATGAACTCTGAATCTACAGAAAAGAAATTTATCTCAGATAAAATGTGCAAAATGTGTTGTATAAATGACCCTTGTCTAACGCCTTGTTCGGATGCAGTCAATAGTGGGGAACTTGGTATATAAAATTTGATGTCCATATTAGAGACCTCACTAAATTTGTATCAAATGCACTTTACAATGTCTATTGTACCTGTTTCATTTCACATAATATATTTCTTTTCTTCTGTAGGATAGCAAGTGGTTTAAATATAAGCCTGTTGAGAATAAATTGCATGCAAGTTTTTCCCTAAAAAGGCAAAAATCTTTGTTTCAGCCCATACTGCTTGTAAGAAAAGTTAATTGCAAGAGTCTTTTTGTGTTCAGATTTGTTGTATCATGTCACATGAGTATAGAAATGATAAAAAAGACACAAATTTTTATTTCTTATAGCCTCAACATGCACTTTTTAATGTAAATATGTGGCAAGGCCTAAATTGACCCTAAATTTTTTCCAGTCTTACTTGGCCTAAGACCCTTTTAAACTAATATGATATGTTATTTGTAACTTTTCTTTCCATTTAAAGTACTTTAAATACATATGTAAGGATTATTTATAACCAAAAAGCTTCACAAATTTAAAATTGCTGGAAAATATTACATCTTCATGTAAGGCTCCCCTTCATTGAAAAACCTAAATTTTTAGGGGCAGGCTCATATAAATTTGACTTTTGAATAATTATGCCAAGTCTGATAAATCAAATGAGTACTCTATTGCTTTTAGTACATGATAAGTTATATATTAAGGCATTTAAAAAGTATTTTTTTGCAATATTTTAATTTTCAAAGCCCCAAATGTTGATAGTTGAAATTTTTCAATTTTAACGTCAAAATTTTACACGCAAAGATGAGTATAGAACTTAATTTAATGTCTACAATATACATCCTATTGACATGAAACTTTGTAAGCAGTGTTATAATACATTAAACTTTGTTCATACCAAGTTTTTGTAAGATTTGTCAACTCTTTCTACCCTATTAGGTCCGAGATCACCATTGTCGTCCCTTGATTTTCGTTGTCCACAAATATAGTCCCTAGTGTTGAGGGTTGGTTACTTGCCATTAATTTTTATACCCCTTCCAAATTTATTTCTCCATGTTCAATGCCTCAAATTGCAAGGAGGGGGATGAAATTACACTGTAAAAAAATTTGGGTCCAGAATTTTAAAGGAAAGTAGTGATTTGGTCCAGCTGAAAAAGGTTGAAAATGAGCACTTCGGAAGCTGTCAAAAGATTTCAAGACGCCCTAAACATAAAATTGTCCATATTTTGAGTTAGAGGCGATGAAGTTTTCTATAAATTTGATATAATTTGTCCCAAAAGTAGTACAACACACTGTAAAAGTTTCTTTGAGAAAGCGCAGGTGGGATTTTTTTTATTTTCATTTATGTTCTAAAAGAAATGCACTACGAATTAATTGTGTTCTCGGACCTAAGAGGTGAAATCTGTAAATATAGAATTTGTACTCTGGCAACTTCCCTTAATGATTTGATGGTGTCAACTTGTCAAATAGCATGAAACTAAAGGATTTAAACTTTTATTTTATAGAATTTCTGCAAAAAACGACCAATTTTGGCATTTTATTGTCAAAATAGGCATTTTATAACTTTTTCAATATTGATGCATAAATGGCATCCTGACTTTCTATCTGACAGGTTTTAATGTGTCAATATTTGTGGTTTCTATGCCTTTATCTGCTTCTTTTACTTATTTATGAACTCTGAATCTACAGAAAAGAAATTTATCTCAGATAAAATGTGCAAAATGTGTTGTATAAATGACCCTTGTCTAACGCCTTGTTCGGATGCAGTCAATAGTGGGGAACTTGGTATATAAAATTTGATGTCCATATTAGAGACCTCACTAAATTTGTATCAAATGCACTTTACAATGTCTATTGTACCTGTTTCATTTCACATAATATATTTCTTTTCTTCTGTAGGATAGCAAGTGGTTTAAATATAAGCCTGTTGAGAATAAATTGCATGCAAGTTTTTCCTAAAAAGGCAAAAATCTTTGTTTCAGCCCATACTGCTTGTAAGAAAAGTTAATTGCAAGAGTCTTTTTGTGTTCAGATTTGTTTGTATCATGTCACTGAGTATAGAAATGATAAAAAGACACAAATTTTTATTCTTATAGCCTCAACATGCACTTTTAATGTAAATATGTGGCAAGGCCTAAATTGACCCTAAATTTTTTCCAGTCTTACTTGGCCTAAGACCCTTTTAAACTAATATGATATGTTATTTGTAACTTTTCTTTCCATTTAAAGTACTTTAAATACATATGTAAGGATTATTTATAACCAAAAAGCTTCACAAATTTAAAATTGCTGGAAAATATTACATCTTCATGTAAGGCTCCCACTTCATTGAAAAACCTAAATTTTTAGGGGCAGGCTCATATAAATTTGACTTTTGAATAATTATGCCAAGTCTGATAAATCAAATGAGTACTCTATTGCTTTTAGTACATGATAAGGTTATATATTAAGGCATTTAAAAAGTATTTTTTTGCAATATTTTAATTTTCAAAGCCCCAAATGTTGATAGTTGAAATTTTTCAATTTTAACGTCAAAATTTTACACGCAAAGATGAGTATAGAACTTAATTTAATGTCTACAATATACATCCTATTGACATGAAACTTTGTAAGCAGTGTTTATAATACATTAAACTTTGTTCATACCAAGTTTTGTAAGATTTGTCAACTCTTTCTACCCTATTAGGTCCGAGATCACCATTGTCGTCCCTTGATTTTCGTTGTCCACAATATAGTCCCTAGTGTTGAGGGTTGGTTACTTGCCATTAATTTTTATACCCCTTCCAAATTTATTTCTCCATGTTCAATGCCTCAAATTGCAAGGAGGGGGATGAAATTACACTGTAAAAAAATTTGGGTCCAGAATTTTAAAGGAAAGTAGTGATTTGGTCAGCTGAAAAAGGTTGAAAATGAGCACTTCGGAAGCTGTCAAAAGATTTCAAGACGCCCTAAACATAAATTGTCCATATTTTGAGTTAGAGGCGATGAAGTTTTCTATAAATTTGATATAATTTGTCCCAAAAGTTAGTACAACACACTGTAAAAGTTTCTTTGAGAAGCGCAGGTGGGATTTTTTTTATTTTCATTTATGTTCTAAAAGAAATGCACTACGAATTAATTGTGTTCTCGGACCTAAGAGGTGAAATCTGTAAATATAGAATTTGTACTCTGGCCAACCTTCCCTTAATGATTTGATGGTGTCAACTTGTCAAATAGCATGAAACTAAAGGATTTAAACTTTTATTTTATAGAATTTCTGCAAAAACGACCAATTTTGGCATTTTATTGTCAAAAATAGGCATTTTATAACTTTTTCAATATTGATGCATAAATGGCATCCTGACTTTCTATCTGACAGGTTTTAATGTGTCAATATTTGTGTTTCTATGCCTTTATCTGCTTCTTTTACTTATTTATGAACTCTGAATCTACAGAAAAGAAATTTATCTCAGATAAAATGTGCAAAATGTGTTGTATAAATGACCCTTGTCTAACGCCTTGTTCGGATGCAGTCAATAGTGGGGAACTTGGTATATAAAATTTGATGTCCATATTAGAGACCTCACTAAATTTGTATCAAATGCACTTTACAATGTCTATTGTACCTGTTTCATTTCACATAATATATTTCTTTTCTTCTGTAGGATAGCAAGTGGTTTAAATATAAGCCTGTTGAGAATAAATTGCATGCAAGTTTTTCCCTAAAAAGGCAAAAATCTTTGTTTCAGCCCATACTGCTTGTAAGAAAAGTTAATTGCAAGAGTCTTTTTGTGTTCAGATTTGTTGTATCATGTCACATGAGTATAGAAATGATAAAAAAGACACAAATTTTTATTTCTTATAGCCTCAACATGCACTTTTTAATGTAAATATGTGGCAAGGCCTAAATTGACCCTAAATTTTTTCCAGTCTTACTTGGCCTAAGACCCTTTTAAACTAATATGATATGTTATTTGTAACTTTTCTTTCCATTTAAAGTACTTTAAACACATATGTAAGGATTATTTATAACCAAAAAGCTTCACAAATTTAAAATTGCTGGAAAATATTACATCTTCATGTAAGGCTCCCCTTCATTGAAAAACCTAAATTTTTAGGGGCAGGCTCATATAAATTTGACTTTTGAATAATTATGCCAAGTCTGATAAATCAAATGAGTACTCTATTGCTTTTAGTACATGATAAGTTATATATTAAGGCATTTAAAAAGTATTTTTTTGCAATATTTTAATTTTCAAAGCCCCAAATGTTGATAGTTGAAATTTTTCAATTTTAACGTCAAAATTTTACACGCAAAGATGAGTATAGAACTTAATTTAATGTCTACAATATACATCCTATTGACATGAAACTTTGTAAGCAGTGTTATAATACATTAAACTTTGTTCATACCAAGTTTTTGTAAGATTTGTCAACTCTTTCTACCCTATTAGGTCCGAGATCACCATTGTCGTCCCTTGATTTTCGTTGTCCACAAATATAGTCCCTAGTGTTGAGGGTTGGTTACTTGCCATTAATTTTTATACCCCTTCCAAATTTATTTCTCCATGTTCAATGCCTCAAATTGCAAGGAGGGGGATGAAATTACACTGTAAAAAAATTTGGGTCCAGAATTTTAAAGGAAAGTAGTGATTTGGTCCAGCTGAAAAAGGTTGAAAATGAGCACTTCGGAAGCTGTCAAAAGATTTCAAGACGCCCTAAACATAAAATTGTCCATATTTTGAGTTAGAGGCGATGAAGTTTTCTATAAATTTGATATAATTTGTCCCAAAAGTAGTACAACACACTGTAAAAGTTTCTTTGAGAAAGCGCAGGTGGGATTTTTTTTATTTTCATTTATGTTCTAAAAGAAATGCACTACGAATTAATTGTGTTCTCGGACCTAAGAGGTGAAATCTGTAAATATAGAATTTGTACTCTGGCAACTTCCCTTAATGATTTGATGGTGTCAACTTGTCAAATAGCATGAAACTAAAGGATTTAAACTTTTATTTTATAGAATTTCTGCAAAAACGACCAATTTTGGCATTTTATTGTCAAAATAGGCATTTTATAACTTTTTCAATATTGATGCATAAATGGCATCCTGACTTTCTATCTGACAGGTTTTAATGTGTCAATATTTGTGTTTCTATGCCTTTATCTGCTTCTTTTACTTATTTATGAACTCTGAATCTACAGAAAAGAAATTTATCTCAGATAAAATGTGCAAAATGTGTTGTATAAATGACCCTTGTCTAACGCCTTGTTCGGATGCAGTCAATAGTGGGGAACTTGGTATATAAAATTTGATGTCCATATTAGAGACCTCACTAAATTTGTATCAAATGCACTTTACAATGTCTATTGTACCTGTTTCATTTCACATAATATATTTCTTTTCTTCTGTAGGATAGCAAGTGGTTTAAATATAAGCCTGTTGAGAATAAATTGCATGCAAGTTTTTCCCTAAAAAGGCAAAAATCTTTGTTTCAGCCCATACTGCTTGTAAGAAAAGTTAATTGCAAGAGTCTTTTTGTGTTCAGATTTGTTGTATCATGTCACATGAGTATAGAAATGATAAAAAAGACACAAATTTTTTTATTTCTTATAGCCTCAACATGCACTTTTTAATGTAAATATGTGGCAAGGCCTAAATTGACCCTAAATTTTTTCCAGTCTTACTTGGCCTAAGACCCTTTTAAACTAATATGATATGTTATTTGTAACTTTTCTTTCCATTTAAAGTACTTTAAATACATATGTAAGGATTATTTATAACCAAAAAGCTTCACAAATTTAAAATTGCTGGAAAATATTACATCTTCATGTAAGGCTCCCCTTCATTGAAAAACCTAAATTTTTAGGGGCAGGCTCATATAAATTTGACTTTTGAATAATTATGCCAAGTCTGATAAATCAAATGAGTACTCTATTGCTTTTAGTACATGATAAGTTATATATTAAGGCATTTAAAAAGTATTTTTTTGCAATATTTTAATTTTCAAAGCCCCAAATGTTGATAGTTGAAATTTTTCAATTTTAACGTCAAAATTTTACACGCAAAGATGAGTATAGAACTTAATTTAATGTCTACAATAAACATCCTATTGACATGAAACTTTGTAAGCAGTGTTATAATACATTAAACTTTGTTCATACCAAGTTTTTGTAAGATTTGTCAACTCTTTCTACCCTAAGAGGTGAAATCTGTAAATATAGAATTTGTACTCTGGCAACTTCCCTTAATGATTTGATGGTGTCAACTTGTCAAATAGCATGAAACTAAAGGATTTAAACTTTTATTTTATAGAATTTCTGCAAAAACGACCAATTTTGGCATTTTATTGTCAAAATAGGCATTTTATAACTTTTTCAATATTGATGCCATAAATGGCATCCTGACTTTCTATCTGACAGGTTTTAATGTGTCAATATTTGTGTTTCTATGCCTTTATCTGCTTCTTTTACTTATTTATGACTCTGAATCTACAGAAAAGAAATTTATCTCAGATAAAATGTGCAAAATGTGTTGTATAAATGACCCTTGTCTAACGCCTTGTTCGGATGCAGTCAATAGTGGGGGAACTTGGTATATAAAATTTGATGTCCATATTAGAGACCTCACTAAATTTGTATCAAATGCACTTTACAATGTCTATTGTACCTGTTTCATTTCACATAATATATTTCTTTTCTTCTGTAGGATAGCAAGTGGTTTAAATATAAGCCTGTTGAGAATAAATTGCATGCAAGTTTTTCCTAAAAAGGCAAAAATCTTGTTTCAGCCCATACTGCTTGTAAGAAAAGTTAATTGCAAGAGTCTTTTTGTGTTCAGATTTGTTGTATCATGTCACATGAGTATAGAAATGATAAAAAAGACACAAATTTTTATTTCTTATAGCCTCAACATGCACTTTTTAATGTAAATATGTGGCAAGGCCTAAATTGACCCTAAATTTTTTCCAGTCTTACTTGGCCTAAGACCCTTTTAAACTAATATGATATGTTATTTGTAACTTTTCTTTCCATTGTAAAGTACTTTAAATACATATGTAAGGATTATTTATAACCAAAAAGCTTCACAAATTTAAAATTGCTGGAAAATATTACATCTTCATGTAAGGCTCCCCTTCATTGAAAAACCTAAATTTTTAGGGGCAGGCTCATATAAATTTGACTTTTGAATAATTATGCCAAGTCTGATAAATCAAATGAGTACTCTATTGCTTTTAGTACATGATAAGTTATATATTAAGGCATTTAAAAAGTATTTTTTTGCAATATTTTAATTTTCAAAGCCCCAAATGTTGATAGTTGAAATTTTTCAATTTTAACGTCAAAATTTTACACGCAAAGATGAGTATAGAACTTAATTTAATGTCTACAATATACATCCTATTGACATGAAACTTTGTAAGCAGTGTTATAATACATTAAACTTTGTTCATACCAAGTTTTTGTAAGATTTGTCAACTCTTTCTACCCTATTAGGTCCGAGATCACCATTGTCGTCCCTTGATTTTCGTTGTCCACAAATATAGTCCCTAGTGTTGAGGGTTGGTTACTTGCCATTAATTTTTATACCCCTTCCAAATTTATTTCTCCATGTTCAATGCCTCAAATTGCAAGGAGGGGGATGAAATTACACTGTAAAAAAATTTGGGTCCAGAATTTTAAAGGAAAGTAGTGATTTGGTCCAGCTGAAAAAGGTTGAAAATGAGCACTTCGGAAGCTGTCAAAAGATTTCAAGACGCCCTAAACATAAAATTGTCCATATTTTGAGTTAGAGGCGATGAAGTTTTCTATAAATTTGATATAATTTGTCCCAAAAGTAGTACAACACACTGTAAAAGTTTCTTTGAGAAAGCGCAGGTGGGATTTTTTTTATTTTCATTTATGTTCTAAAAGAAATGCACTACGAATTAATTGTGTTCTCGGACCTAAGAGGTGAAATCTGTAAATATAGAATTTGTACTCTGGCAACTTCCCTTAATGATTTGATGGTGTCAACTTGTCAAATAGCATGAAACTAAAGGATTTAAACTTTTATTTTATAGAATTTCTGCAAAAACGACCAATTTTGGCATTTTATTGTCAAAATAGGCATTTTATAACTTTTTCAATATTGATGCATAAATGGCATCCTGACTTTCTATCTGACAGGTTTTAATGTGTCAATATTTGTGTTTCTATGCCTTTATCTGCTTCTTTTACTTATTTATGAACTCTGAATCTACAGAAAAGAAATTTATCTCAGATAAAATGTGCAAAATGTGTTGTATAAATGACCCTTGTCTAACGCCTTGTTCGGATGCAGTCAATAGTGGGGAACTTGGTATATAAAATTTGATGTCCATATTAGAGACCTCACTAAATTTGTATCAAATGCACTTTACAATGTCTATTGTACCTGTTTCATTTCACATAATATATTTCTTTTCTTCTGTAGGATAGCAAGTGGTTTAAATATAAGCCTGTTGAGAATAAATTGCATGCAAGTTTTTCCCTAAAAAGGCAAAAATCTTTGTTTCAGCCCATACTGCTTGTAAGAAAAGTTAATTGCAAGAGTCTTTTTGTGTTCAGATTTGTTGTATCATGTCACATGAGTATAGAAATGATAAAAAAGACACAAATTTTTATTTCTTATAGCCTCAACATGCACTTTTTAATGTAAATATGTGGCAAGGCCTAAATTGACCCTAAATTTTTTCCAGTCTTACTTGGCCTAAGACCCTTTTAAACTAATATGATATGTTATTTGTAACTTTTCTTTCCATTTAAAGTACTTTAAATACATATGTAAGGATTATTTATAACCAAAAAGCTTCACAAATTTAAATTGCTGGAAAATATTACATCTTCATGTAAGGCTCCCCTTCATTGAAAAACCTAAATTTTTAGGGGCAGGCTCATATAAATTTGACTTTTGAATAATTATGCCAAGTCTGATAAATCAAATGAGTACTCTATTGCTTTTAGTACATGATAAGTTATATATTAAGGCATTTAAAAAGTATTTTTTTGCAATATTTTAATTTTCAAAGCCCCAAATGTTGATAGTTGAAATTTTTCAATTTTAACGTCAAAATTTTACACGCAAAGATGAGTATAGAACTTAATTTAATGTCTACAATATACATCCTATTGACATGAAACTTTGTAAGCAGTGTTATAATACATTAAACTTTGTTCATACCAAGTTTTTGTAAGATTTGTCAACTCTTTCTACCCTATTAGGTCCGAGATCACCATTGTCGTCCCTTGATTTTCGTTGTCCACAAATATAGTCCCTAGTGTTGAGGGTTGGTTACTTGCCATTAATTTTTATACCCCTTCCAAATTTATTTCTCCATGTTCAATGCCTCAAATTGCAAGGAGGGGGATGAAATTACACTGTAAAAAAATTTGGGTCCAGAATTTTAAAGGAAAGTAGTGATTTGGTCCAGCTGAAAAAGGTTGAAAATGAGCACTTCGGAAGCTGTCAAAAGATTTCAAGACGCCCTAAACATAAAATTGTCCATATTTTGAGTTAGAGGCGATGAAGTTTTCTATAAATTTGATATAATTTGTCCCAAAAGTAGTACAACACACTGTAAAAGTTTCTTTGAGAAAGCGCAGGTGGGATTTTTTTTATTTTCATTTATGTTCTAAAAGAAATGCACTACGAATTAATTGTGTTCTCGGACCTAAGAGGTGAAATCTGTAAATATAGAATTTGTACTCTGGCAACTTCCCTTAATGATTTGATGGTGTCAACTTGTCAAATAGCATGAAACTAAAGGATTTAAACTTTTATTTTATAGAATTTCTGCAAAAACGACCAATTTTGGCATTTTATTGTCAAAATAGGCATTTTATAACTTTTTCAATATTGATGCATAAATGGCATCCTGACTTTCTATCTGACAGGTTTTAATGTGTCAATATTTGTGTTTCTATGCCTTTATCTGCTTCTTTTACTTATTTATGAACTCTGAATCTACAGAAAAGAAATTTATCTCAGATAAAATGTGCAAAATGTGTTGTATAAATGACCCTTGTCTAACGCCTTGTTCGGATGCAGTCAATAGTGGGGAACTTGGTATATAAAATTTGATGTCCATATTAGAGACCTCACTAAATTTGTATCAAATGCACTTTACAATGTCTATTGTACCTGTTTCATTTCACATAATATATTTCTTTTCTTCTGTAGGATAGCAAGTGGTTTAAATATAAGCCTGTTGAGAATAAATTGCATGCAAGTTTTTCCCTAAAAAGGCAAAAATCTTTGTTTCAGCCCATACTGCTTGTAAGAAAAGTTAATTGCAAGAGTCTTTTTGTGTTCAGATTTGTTGTATCATGTCACATGAGTATAGAAATGATAAAAAAGACACAAATTTTTATTTCTTATAGCCTCAACATGCACTTTTTAATGTAAATATGTGGCAAGGCCTAAATTGACCCTAAATTTTTTCCAGTCTTACTTGGCCTAAGACCCTTTTAAACTAATATGATATGTTATTTGTAACTTTTCTTTCCATTTAAAGTACTTTAAATACATATGTAAGGATTATTTATAACCAAAAAGCTTCACAAATTTAAAATTGCTGGAAAATATTACATCTTCATGTAAGGCTCCCCTTCATTGAAAAACCTAAATTTTTAGGGGCAGGCTCATATAAATTTGACTTTTGAATAATTATGCCAAGTCTGATAAATCAAATGAGTACTCTATTGCTTTTAGTACATGATAAGTTATATATTAAGGCATTTAAAAAGTATTTTTTTGCAATATTTTAATTTTCAAAGCCCCAAATGTTGATAGTTGAAATTTTTCAATTTTAACGTCAAAATTTTACACGCAAAGATGAGTATAGAACTTAATTTAATGTCTACAATATACATCCTATTGACATGAAACTTTGTAAGCAGTGTTATAATACATTAAACTTTGTTCATACCAAGTTTTTGTAAGATTTGTCAACTCTTTCTACCCTATTAGGTCCGAGATCACCATTGTCGTCCCTTGATTTTCGTTGTCCACAAATATAGTCCCTAGTGTTGAGGGTTGGTTACTTGCCATTAATTTTTATACCCCTTCCAAATTTATTTCTCCATGTTCAATGCCTCAAATTGCAAGGAGGGGGATGAAATTACACTGTAAAAAAATTTGGGTCCAGAATTTTAAAGGAAAGTAGTGATTTGGTCCAGCTGAAAAAGGTTGAAAATGAGCACTTCGGAAGCTGTCAAAAGATTTCAAGACGCCCTAAACATAAAATTGTCCATATTTTGAGTTAGAGGCGATGAAGTTTTCTATAAATTTGATATAATTTGTCCCAAAAGTAGTACAACACACTGTAAAAGTTTCTTTGAGAAAGCGCAGGTGGGATTTTTTTTATTTTCATTTATGTTCTAAAAGAAATGCACTACGAATTAATTGTGTTCTCGGACCTAAGAGGTGAAATCTGTAAATATAGAATTTGTACTCTGGCAACTTCCCTTAATGATTTGATGGTGTCAACTTGTCAAATAGCATGAAACTAAAGGATTTAAACTTTTATTTTATAGAATTTCTGCAAAAACGACCAATTTTGGCATTTTATTGTCAAAATAGGCATTTTATAACTTTTTCAATATTGATGCATAAATGGCATCCTGACTTTCTATCTGACAGGTTTTAATGTGTCAATATTTGTGTTTCTATGCCTTTATCTGCTTCTTTTACTTATTTATGAACTCTGAATCTACAGAAAAGAAATTTATCTCAGATAAAATGTGCAAAATGTGTTGTATAAATGACCCTTGTCTAACGCCTTGTTCGGATGCAGTCAATAGTGGGGAACTTGGTATATAAAATTTGATGTCCATATTAGAGACCTCACTAAATTTGTATCAAATGCACTTTACAATGTCTATTGTACCTGTTTCATTTCACATAATATATTTCTTTTCTTCTGTAGGATAGCAAGTGGTTTAAATATAAGCCTGTTGAGAATAAATTGCATGCAAGTTTTTCCCTAAAAAGGCAAAAATCTTTGTTTCAGCCCATACTGCTTGTAAGAAAAGTTAATTGCAAGAGTCTTTTTGTGTTCAGATTTGTTGTATCATGTCACATGAGTATAGAAATGATAAAAAAGACACAAATTTTTATTTCTTATAGCCTCAACATGCACTTTTTAATGTAAATATGTGGCAAGGCCTAAATTGACCCTAAATTTTTTCCAGTCTTACTTGGCCTAAGACCCTTTTAAACTAATATGATATGTTATTTGTAACTTTTCTTTCCATTTAAAGTACTTTAAATACATATGTAAGGATTATTTATAACCAAAAAGCTTCACAAATTTAAAATTGCTGGAAAATATTACATCTTCATGTAAGGCTCCCCTTCATTGAAAAACCTAAATTTTTAGGGGCAGGCTCATATAAATTTGACTTTTGAATAATTATGCCAAGTCTGATAAATCAAATGAGTACTCTATTGCTTTTAGTACATGATAAGTTATATATTAAGGCATTTAAAAAGTATTTTTTTGCAATATTTTAATTTTCAAAGCCCCAAATGTTGATAGTTGAAATTTTTCAATTTTAACGTCAAAATTTTACACGCAAAGATGAGTATAGAACTTAATTTAATGTCTACAATATACATCCTATTGACATGAAACTTTGTAAGCAGTGTTATAATACATTAAACTTTGTTCATACCAAGTTTTTGTAAGATTTGTCAACTCTTTCTACCCTATTAGGTCCGAGATCACCATTGTCGTCCCTTGATTTTCGTTGTCCACAAATATAGTCCCTAGTGTTGAGGGTTGGTTACTTGCCATTAATTTTTATACCCCTTCCAAATTTATTTCTCCATGTTCAATGCCTCAAATTGCAAGGAGGGGGATGAAATTACACTGTAAAAAAATTTGGGTCCAGAATTTTAAAGGAAAGTAGTGATTTGGTCCAGCTGAAAAAGGTTGAAAATGAGCACTTCGGAAGCTGTCAAAAGATTTCAAGACGCCCTAAACATAAAATTGTCCATATTTTGAGTTAGAGGCGATGAAGTTTTCTATAAATTTGATATAATTTGTCCCAAAAGTAGTACAACACACTGTAAAAGTTTCTTTGAGAAAGCGCAGGTGGGATTTTTTTTATTTTCATTTATGTTCTAAAAGAAATGCACTACGAATTAATTGTGTTCTCGGACCTAAGAGGTGAAATCTGTAAATATAGAATTTGTACTCTGGCAACTTCCCTTAATGATTTGATGGTGTCAACTTGTCAAATAGCATGAAACTAAAGGATTTAAACTTTTATTTTATAGAATTTCTGCAAAAACGACCAATTTTGGCATTTTATTGTCAAAATAGGCATTTTATAACTTTTTCAATATTGATGCATAAATGGCATCCTGACTTTCTATCTGACAGGTTTTAATGTGTCAATATTTGTGTTTCTATGCCTTTATCTGCTTCTTTTACTTATTTATGAACTCTGAATCTACAGAAAAGAAATTTATCTCAGATAAAATGTGCAAAATGTGTTGTATAAATGACCCTTGTCTAACGCCTTGTTCGGATGCAGTCAATAGTGGGGAACTTGGTATATAAAATTTGATGTCCATATTAGAGACCTCACTAAATTTGTATCAAATGCACTTTACAATGTCTATTGTACCTGTTTCATTTCACATAATATATTTCTTTTCTTCTGTAGGATAGCAAGTGGTTTAAATATAAGCCTGTTGAGAATAAATTGCATGCAAGTTTTTCCCTAAAAAGGCAAAAATCTTTGTTTCAGCCCATACTGCTTGTAAGAAAAGTTAATTGCAAGAGTCTTTTTGTGTTCAGATTTGTTGTATCATGTCACATGAGTATAGAAATGATAAAAAAGACACAAATTTTTATTTCTTATAGCCTCAACATGCACTTTTTAATGTAAATATGTGGCAAGGCCTAAATTGACCCTAAATTTTTTCCAGTCTTACTTGGCCTAAGACCCTTTTAAACTAATATGATATGTTATTTGTAACTTTTCTTTCCATTTAAAGTACTTTAAATACATATGTAAGGATTATTTATAACCAAAAAGCTTCACAAATTTAAAATTGCTGGAAAATATTACATCTTCATGTAAGGCTCCCCTTCATTGAAAAACCTAAATTTTTAGGGGCAGGCTCATATAAATTTGACTTTTGAATAATTATGCCAAGTCTGATAAATCAAATGAGTACTCTATTGCTTTTAGTACATGATAAGTTATATATTAAGGCATTTAAAAAGTATTTTTTTGCAATATTTTAATTTTCAAAGCCCCAAATGTTGATAGTTGAAATTTTTCAATTTTAACGTCAAAATTTTACACGCAAAGATGAGTATAGAACTTAATTTAATGTCTACAATATACATCCTATTGACATGAAACTTTGTAAGCAGTGTTATAATACATTAAACTTTGTTCATACCAAGTTTTTGTAAGATTTGTCAACTCTTTCTACCCTATTAGGTCCGAGATCACCATTGTCGTCCCTTGATTTTCGTTGTCCACAAATATAGTCCCTAGTGTTGAGGGTTGGTTACTTGCCATTAATTTTTTATACCCCTTCCAAATTTATTTCTCCATGTTCAATGCCTCAAATTGCAAGGAGGGGGATGAAATTACACTGTAAAAAAATTTGGGTCCAGAATTTTAAAGGAAAGTAGTGATTTGGTCCAGCTGAAAAAGGTTGAAAATGAGCACTTCGGAAGCTGTCAAAAGATTTCAAGACGCCCTAAACATAAAATTGTCCATATTTTGAGTTAGAGGCGATGAAGTTTTCTATAAATTTGATATAATTTGTCCCAAAAGTAGTACAACACACTGTAAAAGTTTCTTTGAGAAAGCGCAGGTGGGATTTTTTTTATTTTCATTTATGTTCTAAAAGAAATGCACTACGAATTAATTGTGTTCTCGGACCTAAGAGGTGAAATCTGTAAATATAGAATTTGTACTCTGGCAACTTCCCTTAATGATTTGATGGTGTCAACTTGTCAAATAGCATGAAACTAAAGGATTTAAACTTTTATTTTATAGAATTTCTGCAAAAACGACCAATTTTGGCATTTTATTGTCAAAATAGGCATTTTATAACTTTTTCAATATTGATGCATAAATGGCATCCTGACTTTCTATCTGACAGGTTTTAATGTGTCAATATTTGTGTTTCTATGCCTTTATCTGCTTCTTTTACTTATTTATGAACTCTGAATCTACAGAAAAGAAATTTATCTCAGATAAAATGTGCAAAATGTGTTGTATAAATGACCCTTGTCTAACGCCTTGTTCGGATGCAGTCAATAGTGGGGAACTTGGTATATAAAATTTGATGTCCATATTAGAGACCTCACTAAATTTGTATCAAATGCACTTTACAATGTCTATTGTACCTGTTTCATTTCACATAATATATTTCTTTTCTTCTGTAGGATAGCAAGTGGTTTAAATATAAGCCTGTTGAGAATAAATTGCATGCAAGTTTTTCCCTAAAAAGGCAAAAATCTTTGTTTCAGCCCATACTGCTTGTAAGAAAAGTTAATTGCAAGAGTCTTTTTGTGTTCAGATTTGTTGTATCATGTCACATGAGTATAGAAATGATAAAAAAGACACAAATTTTTATTTCTTATAGCCTCAACATGCACTTTTTAATGTAAATATGTGGCAAGGCCTAAATTGACCCTAAATTTTTTCCAGTCTTACTTGGCCTAAGACCCTTTTAAACTAATATGATATGTTATTTGTAACTTTTCTTTCCATTTAAAGTACTTTAAATACATATGTAAGGATTATTTATAACCAAAAAGCTTCACAAATTTAAAATTGCTGGAAAATATTACATCTTCATGTAAGGCTCCCCTTCATTGAAAAACCTAAATTTTTAGGGGCAGGCTCATATAAATTTGACTTTTGAATAATTATGCCAAGTCTGATAAATCAAATGAGTACTCTATTGCTTTTAGTACATGATAAGTTATATATTAAGGCATTTAAAAAGTATTTTTTTGCAATATTTTAATTTTCAAAGCCCCAAATGTTGATAGTTGAAATTTTTCAATTTTAACGTCAAAATTTTACACGCAAAGATGAGTATAGAACTTAATTTAATGTCTACAATATACATCCTATTGACATGAAACTTTGTAAGCAGTGTTATAATACATTAAACTTTGTTCATACCAAGTTTTTGTAAGATTTGTCAACTCTTTCTACCCTATTAGGTCCGAGATCACCATTGTCGTCCCTTGATTTTCGTTGTCCACAAATATAGTCCCTAGTGTTGAGGGTTGGTTACTTGCCATTAATTTTTATACCCCTTCCAAATTTATTTCTCCATGTTCAATGCCTCAAATTGCAAGGAGGGGGATGAAATTACACTGTAAAAAAATTTGGGTCCAGAATTTTAAAGGAAAGTAGTGATTTGGTCCAGCTGAAAAAGGTTGAAAATGAGCACTTCGGAAGCTGTCAAAAGATTTCAAGACGCCCTAAACATAAAATTGTCCATATTTTGAGTTAGAGGCGATGAAGTTTTCTATAAATTTGATATAATTTGTCCCAAAAGTAGTACAACACACTGTAAAAGTTTCTTTGAGAAAGCGCAGGTGGGATTTTTTTTATTTTCATTTATGTTCTAAAAGAAATGCACTACGAATTAATTGTGTTCTCGGACCATTGGTGGCCTTATCTGTCATCTGCTCTTTGGTAGGGTTGTTGTCTCTTTGATATATTCCCCATTTTCATTCTCAATTTTATGTTTTATTACGTATCACATCAACAGTTCGTAATCTTCAATATTAATAAAGCTGTAACTGTTTACCAGAAGAAGAAGAAGATATAAGAACCGTTCCGTTTTCAGAGAGGAACCATTGGATTTTTATAGGTCAGTATGATTCGTTGGCTATTTATTATTACCAAAAGTAGATATCAATGCACCAGCTAAAATATATATCTTGATGTCATGCGAGAATGAATTCGGAAAACAAACACAAATATTTCTTTTATTTATTTTCTGAATTGAAATTCCATACGGTGATTTTCTAGACATTGCACAAGATCATGCCATGTAATACTTTTTATCTTAAATCATGTACAGCAACTAATATTAGAGCGTAGGAAGACTGCAGTTCAGTACATTGACTTTATAGAATGAAAACAGTATAAGTTTGTTTGTTTGCTTTTGTTCTCGATTACAACGTAATTGCAGCTAGAGTTCAGTATTTATTTATTGTATGTTATTTTATCTTCATATACATGGTAAGCAAGCAGCATATTAATCGAAATTGTAATAGGTATATAAACTAGAGGCTCTAAAGAGCCTGTGTCGCTCACCTTGGTCTATGTAAATATTACACAAAGGACACAGATGGATTCAAGACAAAATTGTGGTTTGGTGATGGTGATGTGTTTGTAAATCTTACTTTACTGAACATTCTTGCTGCTTAAAATTATCTCTATCTATAATGAACTTGGCCCAGTAGTTACAGTGGAAAATGTTGGTAAAATTTAACAAATTTTGTGAAAATTGTTAAACTAGAGGCTCTAAAGAGCCTGTGTCGCTCACCTTGGTCTATGTGAATATTAAACAAAGGACACAGATGGATTCAAGACAAAATTGTGGTTTGGTGATGGTGATGTGTTTGTAGATCTTACTTTACTGAACAGTCTTGCTGCGTACAAATATCCCCATCTATAATGATTGGCCCAGTAGTTTCAGTGGAAAATGTTAGTAAAAATATTATGAAAATTGTTAAAAATTGACTATAAAGGGCAATAACTCCTTAGGGGGTCAATTGACCATTTTGGTCATGTTGACTTATTTTTAGGTCTTTCTTTGCTGTAAATTATTGCTGTTTACAGTTTATCTCTATCTTTAATAATATTCAAGATAATAACAAAAAACGGCAAAATTTCATTAAAATTACTAATTCAGGGGCAGCACTCTAACAACCAGTTGTCCAATTCATGAAAATTTCAGAGCAGATAGATCGTGACCTGATGAACAATATCAATCCCAATCAGATTTGCTCTAAATGCTTTGGTTTTTGAGTTATAAGCCAAAAACTGCATTTTACCCTT
>NW_027267056.1:0-15894 GCF_963676685.1 Mytilus edulis
GTTGATAAAACACCGGTTCTCGTCCGATCACCGAAGTTAAGCAACGTCGAGCCCGGTTAGTACTTGGATGGGTGACCGCCTGGGAATACCGGGTGTTGTAGACATTTTTTGTACCTATAATTTTGCATTTCTACCAAACAATTAATGTAAAGTTTTGCTTCTGAAAAAATCTGTTTTATATAAATTTCTTTTCAAAAATGCTACTACCTAACCTTATATATCAAAAATTTTAACACTTCTGTGTCTACGACCATATCACGTTGAAAACACCGGTTCTCGTCCGATCACCGAAGTTAAGCAACGTCGAGCCCGGTTAGTACTTGGATGGGTGACCGCCTGGGAATACCGGGTGTTGTAGACATTTTTTTACTTATAATTTTGCATTCCTACCAAACATAATTGTTCTATGATTTTTTTTACTAATTTACTTGGATGTAATATTCAACATATCTAGCTATCAATGAATGAAGAAAACAGAAAATAAATCATTCATAAATTTATTTATTTTTCAATACCCATCTGCATGGTGAAATATTTTTACGTGAAATACATGCAAGTCAAGTTATATACACTTAAGAATTCCACTCCTTCCACATGCATGTGGCTACATATATATTTTTTTTTTTTAAATTAGGTCGTCTGTGATAATATGGTATCCGCCTTTTGTCGTCATTTGAAATCGCCTCTTTCTTTTTGACCAGGGCTTATATGATTCACTATTTTTCTGAAAGAATTCTGATTAGCAAAAATTCATTATAGCAAAAAACAAATAATAAACAATAAATACTAATTATAGCTTGTAAAGTTCCAGTAAAAAATTCGAATATTTGAAACGTCTTTCATCTCGTCAAGGAAGTCCCGCTTTCGAAGTTTGCCATCTTTGTGTGCTTTCATATCGAAGGCAAAATCTAAATTTTTGGGAAGTCTCTTTATTTCTACGTATATCTGAAAGCAAAAACATATAAAGAAATGATTTTACTACAAAGGTATATCATTTTTACGGCACAATCTAGTTTTTGTGAAATAATACAACACGTTTTCTGATGAAGAATCGCACGAGAGAAATTGACAAGTTGTACATTAATCGTAAATATTTCTTTACTCGTGGTATTTTGTTTAATTCTTATGACATATTCTGAAAGAAAAATTCCTGCTGAAGATTTTCGTGTATGATTTATATATCAAAACGTACAATTTATTTGAAACAAATGATTAAAACTTGTCGAACAAGCACACAGATTTTCTTGTCGATCTGTTTGAATTAGATTGTCATGAAAGTTTAAGGGTGCTCTCGTCGAGGTCCGCGTTAGATAGATAATTACACTATGTCAGTGAGGTTTGGTAAACATTGTAATCTGTCGTTCATTCGCACACATCGTTCAACAACCAAAACCGCAAAATGTCAGACGCACCAGCACCAGTAGTAAAGACCCCAGCTAAGTCACCAAAGAAGAAAGTTGCAGCTAAACCAAAGAAAGTAGCTACTCATCCAAAATACAGCGAGATGGTCGGAAAGGCTATATCTGCTTTGAAAGAGCGTGGAGGCTCCAGCCGTCAAGCCATCCTTAAGTATATCTTAGCAAACTTCAGCGTTGGTAGCGATGCAAAAACAGTAAACACTCACTTGAAGTTAGCTCTGAAATCAGGAGTGAAGAGCAATAGCTTGAAACAGTCGAAGGGTACCGGCGCTTCTGGAAGCTTAAGATTGGGGAAGTGGCTAAACCAGCTAAGAAACCAGCAAAGAAAGTAGTTAAACCTAAAGCCGCCAAGCCAAAGAAGGCAAAGACACCTACCAAAAAGACTGCCGCAAAGAAACCTGCAGCAAAGAAACCAGCAGGTGAAAAGAAAGCAGCTAAACCAAAAGCAAAGAAACCAGCTGCAAAGAAACCTGCTGCAAAACCTGCTGCCAAATCTGCAAAGAAAGCCACAAAATCTCCCAAGAAGACAAAGGCTGCAGCTAAACCAAAGAAGGCAAAGACACCAAAGAAGAAGTAAATAAAGGAAGCATCCTGATGCTTTTAAAGCTTAAACAGCCCTTTTAAGGGCTACCAAAATTTTTCAAAAAGAGTCTGAAATTGTTGCATGGTATTAGTCACAAATAAAATATAGCTTGTCCCATATTCTAAATCTCTCTGTCTTCTCTGCAATTTTTTTCTACTATAAAGTCCATGTGTACTTGCCTAGTTTTACTATCTTCCACTCTCTGGATCGTGCAGTAAGTGTTTAGTTTTGCTTCTATCTTAAACCTGAAATTTTTTTTTATACAAATTCTAGATCTGTTCAAAATTGCTACTTCCTAACTTTATATATCAAACATTTTGACACTTCTGTGTCTACGACCATATCACGTTGAAAACACCGGTTCTCGTCCGATCACCGAAGTTAAGCAACGTCGAGCCCGGTTAGTACTTGGATGGGTGACCGCCTGGGAATACCGGGTGTTGTAGACATTTTTTGTACCTATAATTTTGCATTTCTACCAAACAATTAATGTAAAGTTTTGCTTCTGAAAAAATCTGTTTTATATAAATTTCTTTTCAAAAATGCTACTACCTAACCTTATATATCAAAAATTTTAACACTTCTGTGTCTACGACCATATCACGTTGAAAACACCGGTTCTCGTCCGATCACCGAAGTTAAGCAACGTCGAGCCCGGTTAGTACTTGGATGGGTGACCGCCTGGGAATACCGGGTGTTGTAGACATTTTTTTACTTATAATTTTGCATTCTACCAAACATAATTGTTCTATGATTTTTTTTACTAATTTACTTGGATGTAATATTCAACATATCTAGCTATCAATGAATGAAGAAAACAGAAAATAAATCATTCATAAATTTATTTATTTTTCAATACCCATCTGCATGGTGAAATATTTTTACGTGAAATACATGCAAGTCAAGTTATATACACTTAAGAATTCCACTCCTTCCACATGCATGTGGCTACATATATATTTTTTTTTTTTAAATTAGGTCGTCTGTGATAATATGGTATCCGCCTTTTGTCGTCATTTGAAATCGCCTCTTTCTTTTTGACCAGGGCTTATATGATTCACTATTTTTCTGAAAGAATTCTGATTAGCAAAAATTCATTATAGCAAAAACAAATAATAAACAATAAATACTAATTATAGCTTGTAAAGTTCCAGTAAAAAATTCGAATATTTGAAACGTCTTTCATCTCGGTCAAGGAAGTCCCGCTTTCGAAGTTTGCCATCTTTGTGTGCTTTCATATCGAAGGCAAAATCTAAATTTTTGGGAAGTCTCTTTATTTCTACGTATATCTGAAAGCAAAAACATATAAAGAAATGATTTTACTACAAAGGTATATCATTTTTACGGCACAATCTAGTTTTTGTGAAATAATACAACACGTTTTCTGATGAAGAATCGCACGAGAGAAATTGACAAGTTGTACATTAATCGTAAATATTTCTTTACTCGTGGTATTTTGTTTAATTCTTATGACATATTCTGAAAGAAAAATTCCTGCTGAAGATTTTCGTGTATGATTTATATATCAAAACGTACAATTTATTTGAAACAAATGATTAAAACTTGTCGAACAAGCACACAGATTTTCTTGTCGATCTGTTTGAATTAGATTGTCATGAAAGTTTAAGGGTGCTCTCGTCGAGGTCCGCGTTAGATAGATAATTACACTATGTCAGTGAGGTTTGGTAAACATTGTAATCTGTCGTTCATTCGCACACATCGTTCAACAACCAAAACCGCAAATGTCAGACGCACCAGCACCAGTAGTAAAGACCCCAGCTAAGTCACCAAAGAAGAAAGTTGCAGCTAAACCAAAGAAAGTAGCTACTCATCCAAAATACAGCGAGATGGTCGGAAAGGCTATATCTGCTTTGAAAGAGCGTGGAGGCTCCAGCCGTCAAGCCATCCTTAAGTATATCTTAGCAAACTTCAGCGTTGGTAGCGATGCAAAAACAGTAAACACTCACTTGAAGTTAGCTCTGAAATCAGGAGTGAAGAGCAATAGCTTGAAACAGTCGAAGGGTACCGGCGCTTCTGGAAGCTTTAAGATTGGGGAAGTGGCTAAACCAGCTAAGAAACCAGCAAAGAAAGTAGTTAAACCTAAAGCCGCCAAGCCAAAGAAGGCAAAGACACCTACCAAAAAGACTGCCGCAAAGAAACCTGCAGCAAAGAAACCAGCAGGTGAAAAGAAAGCAGCTAAACCAAAAGCAAAGAAACCAGCTGCAAAGAAACCTGCTGCAAAACCTGCTGCCAAATCTGCAAAGAAAGCCACAAAATCTCCCAAGAAGACAAAGGCTGCAGCTAAACCAAAGAAGGCAAAGACACCAAAGAAGAAGTAAATAAAGGAAGCATCCTGATGCTTTTAAAGCTTAAACAGCCCTTTTAAGGGCTACCAAAATTTTCAAAAAGAGTCTGAAATTGTTGCATGGTATTAGTCACAAATAAAATATAGCTTGTCCCATATTCTAAATCTCTCTGTCTTCTCTGCAATTTTTTTCTACTATAAAGTCCATGTGTACTTGCCTAGTTTTACTATCTTCCACTCTCTGGATCGTGCAGTAAGTGTTTAGTTTTGCTTCTATCTTAAACCTGAAATTTTTTTTTATACAAATTCTAGATCTGTTCAAAATTGCTACTTCCTAACTTTATATATCAAACATTTTGACACTTCTGTGTCTACGACCATATCACGTTGAAAACACCGGTTCTCGTCCGATCACCGAAGTTAAGCAACGTCGAGCCCGGTTAGTACTTGGATGGGTGACCGCCTGGGAATACCGGGTGTTGTAGACATTTTTGTACCTATAATTTTGCATTTCTACCAAACAATTAATGTAAAGTTTTGCTTCTGAAAAAATCTGTTTTATATAAATTTCTTTTCAAAAATGCTACTACCTAACCTTATATATCAAAAATTTTAACACTTCTGTGTCTACGACCATATCACGTTGAAAACACCGGTTCTCGTCCGATCACCGAAGTTAAGCAACGTCGAGCCCGGTTAGTACTTGGATGGGTGACCGCCTGGGAATACCGGGTGTTGTAGACATTTTTTTACTTATAATTTTGCATTCCTACCAAACATAATTGTTCTATGATTTTTTTTACTAATTTACTTGGATGTAATATTCAACATATCTAGCTATCAATGAATGAAGAAAACAGAAATAAATCATTCATAAATTTATTTATTTTTCAATACCCATCTGCATGGTGAAATATTTTTACGTGAAATACATGCAAGTCAAGTTATATACACTTAAGAATTCCACTCCTTCCACATGCATGTGGCTACATATATATTTTTTTTTTTAAATTAGGTCGTCTGTGATAATATGGTATCCGCCTTTTGTCGTCATTTGAAATCGCCTCTTTCTTTTGACCAGGGCTTATATGATTCACTATTTTTCTGAAAGAATTCTGATTAGCAAAAATTCATTATAGCAAAAACAAATAATAAACAATAAATACTAATTATAGCTTGTAAAGTTCCAGTAAAAAATTCGAATATTTGAAACGTCTTTCATCTCGGTCAAGGAAGTCCCGCTTTCGAAGTTTGCCATCTTTGTGTGCTTTCATATCGAAGGCAAAATCTAAATTTTTGGGAAGTCTCTTTATTTCTACGTATATCTGAAAGCAAAAACATATAAAGAAATGATTTTACTACAAAGGTATATCATTTTTACGGCACAATCTAGTTTTTGTGAAATAATACAACACGTTTTCTGATGAAGAATCGCACGAGAGAAATTGACAAGTTGTACATTAATCGTAAATATTTCTTTACTCGTGGTATTTTGTTTAATTCTTATGACATATTCTGAAAGAAAAATTCCTGCTGAAGATTTTCGTGTATGATTTATATATCAAAACGTACAATTTATTTGAAACAAATGATTAAAACTTGTCGAACAAGCACACAGATTTTCTTGTCGATCTGTTTGAATTAGATTGTCATGAAAGTTTAAGGGTGCTCTCGTCGAGGTCCGCGTTAGATAGATAATTACACTATGTCAGTGAGGTTTGGTAAACATTGTAATCTGTCGTTCATTCGCACACATCGTTCAACAACCAAAACCGCAAAATGTCAGACGCACCAGCACCAGTAGTAAAGACCCCAGCTAAGTCACCAAAGAAGAAAGTTGCAGCTAAACCAAAGAAAGTAGCTACTCATCCAAAATACAGCGAGATGGTCGGAAAGGCTATATCTGCTTTGAAAGAGCGTGGAGGCTCCAGCCGTCAAGCCATCCTTAAGTATATCTTAGCAAACTTCAGCGTTGGTAGCGATGCAAAAACAGTAAACACTCACTTGAAGTTAGCTCTGAAATCAGGAGTGAAGAGCAATAGCTTGAAACAGTCGAAGGGTACCGGCGCTTCTGGAAGCTTTAAGATTGGGGAAGTGGCTAAACCAGCTAAGAAACCAGCAAAGAAAGTAGTTAAACCTAAAGCCGCCAAGCCAAAGAAGGCAAAGACACCTACCAAAAAGACTGCCGCAAAGAAACCTGCAGCAAAGAAACCAGCAGGTGAAAAGAAAGCAGCTAAACCAAAAGCAAAGAAACCAGCTGCAAAGAAACCTGCTGCAAAACCTGCTGCCAAATCTGCAAAGAAAGCCACAAAATCTCCCAAGAAGACAAAGGCTGCAGCTAAACCAAAGAAGGCAAAGACACCAAAGAAGAAGTAAATAAAGGAAGCATCCTGATGCTTTTAAAGCTTAAACAGCCCTTTTAAGGGCTACCAAAATTTTTCAAAAAGAGTCTGAAATTGTTGCATGGTATTAGTCACAAATAAAATATAGCTTGTCCCATATTCTAAATCTCTCTGTCTTCTCTGCAATTTTTTTCTACTATAAAGTCCATGTGTACTTGCCTAGTTTTACTATCTTCCACTCTCTGGATCGTGCAGTAAGTGTTTAGTTTTGCTTCTATCTTAAACCTGAAATTTTTTTTTATACAAATTCTAGATCTGTTCAAAATTGCTACTTCCTAACTTTATATATCAAACATTTTGACACTTCTGTGTCTACGACCATATCACGTTGAAAACACCGGTTCTCGTCCGATCACCGAAGTTAAGCAACGTCGAGCCCGGTTAGTACTTGGATGGGTGACCGCCTGGGAATACCGGGTGTTGTAGACATTTTTTGTACCTATAATTTTGCATTTCTACCAAACAATTAATGTAAAGTTTTGCTTCTGAAAAAATCTGTTTTATATAAATTTCTTTTCAAAAATGCTACTACCTAACCTTATATATCAAAAATTTTAACACTTCTGTGTCTACGACCATATCACGTTGAAAACACCGGTTCTCGTCCGATCACCGAAGTTAAGCAACGTCGAGCCCGGTTAGTACTTGGATGGGTGACCGCCTGGGAATACCGGGTGTTGTAGACATTTTTTTACTTATAATTTTGCATTCCTACCAAACATAATTGTTCTATGATTTTTTTTACTAATTTACTTGGATGTAATATTCAACATATCTAGCTATCAATGAATGAAGAAAACAGAAAATAAATCATTCATAAATTTATTTATTTTTCAATACCCATCTGCATGGTGAAATATTTTTACGTGAAATACATGCAAGTCAAGTTATATACACTTAAGAATTCCACTCCTTCCACATGCATGTGGCTACATATATATATTTTTTTTTAAATTAGGTCGTCTGTGATAATATGGTATCCGCCTTTTGTCGTCATTTGAAATCGCCTCTTTCTTTTTGACCAGGGCTTATATGATTCACTATTTTTCTGAAAGAATTCTGATTAGCAAAAATTCATTATAGCAAAAACAAATAATAAACAATAAATACTAATTATAGCTTGTAAAGTTCCAGTAAAAAATTCGAATATTTGAAACGTCTTTCATCTCGGTCAAGGAAGTCCCGCTTTCGAAGTTTGCCATCTTTGTGTGCTTTCATATCGAAGGCAAAATCTAAATTTTTGGGAAGTCTCTTTATTTCTACGTATATCTGAAAGCAAAAACATATAAAGAAATGATTTTACTACAAAGGTATATCATTTTTACGGCACAATCTAGTTTTTGTGAAATAATACAACACGTTTTCTGATGAAGAATCGCACGAGAGAAATTGACAAGTTGTACATTAATCGTAAATATTTCTTTACTCGTGGTATTTTGTTTAATTCTTATGACATATTCTGAAAGAAAAATTCCTGCTGAAGATTTTCGTGTATGATTTATATATCAAAACGTACAATTTATTTGAAACAAATGATTAAAACTTGTCGAACAAGCACACAGATTTTCTTGTCGATCTGTTTGAATTAGATTGTCATGAAAGTTTAAGGGTGCTCTCGTCGAGGTCCGCGTTAGATAGATAATTACACTATGTCAGTGAGGTTTGGTAAACATTGTAATCTGTCGTTCATTCGCACACATCGTTCAACAACCAAAACCGCAAAATGTCAGACGCACCAGCACCAGTAGTAAAGACCCCAGCTAAGTCACCAAAGAAGAAAGTTGCAGCTAAACCAAAGAAAGTAGCTACTCATCCAAAATACAGCGAGATGGTCGGAAAGGCTATATCTGCTTTGAAAGAGCGTGGAGGCTCCAGCCGTCAAGCCATCCTTAAGTATATCTTAGCAAACTTCAGCGTTGGTAGCGATGCAAAAACAGTAAACACTCACTTGAAGTTAGCTCTGAAATCAGGAGTGAAGAGCAATAGCTTGAAACAGTCGAAGGGTACCGGCGCTTCTGGAAGCTTTAAGATTGGGGAAGTGGCTAAACCAGCTAAGAAACCAGCAAAGAAAGTAGTTAAACCTAAAGCCGCCAAGCCAAAGAAGGCAAAGACACCTACCAAAAAGACTGCCGCAAAGAAACCTGCAGCAAAGAAACCAGCAGGTGAAAAGAAAGCAGCTAAACCAAAAGCAAAGAAACCAGCTGCAAAGAAACCTGCTGCAAAACCTGCTGCCAAATCTGCAAAGAAAGCCACAAAATCTCCCAAGAAGACAAAGGCTGCAGCTAAACCAAAGAAGGCAAAGACACCAAAGAAGAAGTAAATAAAGGAAGCATCCTGATGCTTTTAAAGCTTAAACAGCCCTTTTAAGGGCTACCAAAATTTTTCAAAAAGAGTCTGAAATTGTTGCATGGTATTAGTCACAAATAAAATATAGCTTGTCCCATATTCTAAATCTCTCTGTCTTCTCTGCAATTTTTTTCTACTATAAAGTCCATGTGTACTTGCCTAGTTTTACTATCTTCCACTCTCTGGATCGTGCAGTAAGTGTTTAGTTTTGCTTCTATCTTAAACCTGAAATTTTTTTTTATACAAATTCTAGATCTGTTCAAAATTGCTACTTCCTAACTTTATATATCAAACATTTTGACACTTCTGTGTCTACGACCATATCACGTTGAAAACACCGGTTCTCGTCCGATCACCGAAGTTAAGCAACGTCGAGCCCGGTTAGTACTTGGATGGGTGACCGCCTGGGAATACCGGGTGTTGTAGACATTTTTTGTACCTATAATTTTGCATTTCTACCAAACAATTAATGTAAAGTTTTGCTTCTGAAAAAATCTGTTTTATATAAATTTCTTTTCAAAAATGCTACTACCTAACCTTATATATCAAAAATTTTAACACTTCTGTGTCTACGACCATATCACGTTGAAAACACCGGTTCTCGTCCGATCACCGAAGTTAAGCAACGTCGAGCCCGGTTAGTACTTGGATGGGTGACCGCCTGGGAATACCGGGTGTTGTAGACATTTTTTTACTTATAATTTTGCATTCCTACCAAACATAATTGTTCTATGATTTTTTTTACTAATTTACTTGGATGTAATATTCAACATATCTAGCTATCAATGAATGAAGAAAACAGAAAATAAATCATTCATAAATTTATTTATTTTTCAATACCCATCTGCATGGTGAAATATTTTTACGTGAAATACATGCAAGTCAAGTTATATACACTTAAGAATTCCACTCCTTCCACATGCATGTGGCTACATATATATATTTTTTTTTTAAATTAGGTCGTCTGTGATAATATGGTATCCGCCTTTTGTCGTCATTTGAAATCGCCTCTTTCTTTTTGACCAGGGCTTATATGATTCACTATTTTTCTGAAAGAATTCTGATTAGCAAAAATTCATTATAGCAAAAACAAATAATAAACAATAAATACTAATTATAGCTTGTAAAGTTCCAGTAAAAAATTCGAATATTTGAAACGTCTTTCATCTCGGTCAAGGAAGTCCCGCTTTCGAAGTTTGCCATCTTTGTGTGCTTTCATATCGAAGGCAAAATCTAAATTTTTGGGAAGTCTCTTTATTTCTACGTATATCTGAAAGCAAAAACATATAAAGAAATGATTTTACTACAAAGGTATATCATTTTTACGGCACAATCTAGTTTTTGTGAAATAATACAACACGTTTTCTGATGAAGAATCGCACGAGAGAAATTGACAAGTTGTACATTAATCGTAAATATTTCTTTACTCGTGGTATTTTGTTTAATTCTTATGACATATTCTGAAAGAAAAATTCCTGCTGAAGATTTTCGTGTATGATTTATATATCAAAACGTACAATTTATTTGAAACAAATGATTAAAACTTGTCGAACAAGCACACAGATTTTCTTGTCGATCTGTTTGAATTAGATTGTCATGAAAGTTTAAGGGTGCTCTCGTCGAGGTCCGCGTTAGATAGATAATTACACTATGTCAGTGAGGTTTGGTAAACATTGTAATCTGTCGTTCATTCGCACACATCGTTCAACAACCAAAACCGCAAAATGTCAGACGCACCAGCACCAGTAGTAAAGACCCCAGCTAAGTCACCAAAGAAGAAAGTTGCAGCTAAACCAAAGAAAGTAGCTACTCATCCAAAATACAGCGAGATGGTCGGAAAGGCTATATCTGCTTTGAAAGAGCGTGGAGGCTCCAGCCGTCAAGCCATCCTTAAGTATATCTTAGCAAACTTCAGCGTTGGTAGCGATGCAAAAACAGTAAACACTCACTTGAAGTTAGCTCTGAAATCAGGAGTGAAGAGCAATAGCTTGAAACAGTCGAAGGGTACCGGCGCTTCTGGAAGCTTTAAGATTGGGGAAGTGGCTAAACCAGCTAAGAAACCAGCAAAGAAAGTAGTTAAACCTAAAGCCGCCAAGCCAAAGAAGGCAAAGACACCTACCAAAAAGACTGCCGCAAAGAAACCTGCAGCAAAGAAACCAGCAGGTGAAAAGAAAGCAGCTAAACCAAAAGCAAAGAAACCAGCTGCAAAGAAACCTGCTGCAAAACCTGCTGCCAAATCTGCAAAGAAAGCCACAAAATCTCCCAAGAAGACAAAGGCTGCAGCTAAACCAAAGAAGGCAAAGACACCAAAGAAGAAGTAAATAAAGGAAGCATCCTGATGCTTTTAAAGCTTAAACAGCCCTTTTAAGGGCTACCAAAATTTTTCAAAAAGAGTCTGAAATTGTTGCATGGTATTAGTCACAAATAAAATATAGCTTGTCCCATATTCTAAATCTCTCTGTCTTCTCTGCAATTTTTTTCTACTATAAAGTCCATGTGTACTTGCCTAGTTTTACTATCTTCCACTCTCTGGATCGTGCAGTAAGTGTTTAGTTTTGCTTCTATCTTAAACCTGAAATTTTTTTTTATACAAATTCTAGATCTGTTCAAAATTGCTACTTCCTAACTTTATATATCAAACATTTTGACACTTCTGTGTCTACGACCATATCACGTTGAAAACACCGGTTCTCGTCCGATCACCGAAGTTAAGCAACGTCGAGCCCGGTTAGTACTTGGATGGGTGACCGCCTGGGAATACCGGGTGTTGTAGACATTTTTTGTACCTATAATTTTGCATTTCTACCAAACAATTAATGTAAAGTTTTGCTTCTGAAAAAATCTGTTTTATATAAATTTCTTTTCAAAAATGCTACTACCTAACCTTATATATCAAAAATTTTAACACTTCTGTGTCTACGACCATATCACGTTGAAAACACCGGTTCTCGTCCGATCACCGAAGTTAAGCAACGTCGAGCCCGGTTAGTACTTGGATGGGTGACCGCCTGGGAATACCGGGTGTTGTAGACATTTTTTTACTTATAATTTTGCATTCCTACCAAACATAATTGTTCTATGATTTTTTTTACTAATTTACTTGGATGTAATATTCAACATATCTAGCTATCAATGAATGAAGAAAACAGAAAATAAATCATTCATAAATTTATTTATTTTTCAATACCCATCTGCATGGTGAAATATTTTTACGTGAAATACATGCAAGTCAAGTTATATACACTTAAGAATTCCACTCCTTCCACATGCATGTGGCTACATATATATATTTTTTTTTAAATTAGGTCGTCTGTGATAATATGGTATCCGCCTTTTGTCGTCATTTGAAATCGCCTCTTTCTTTTTGACCAGGGCTTATATGATTCACTATTTTTCTGAAAGAATTCTGATTAGCAAAAATTCATTATAGCAAAAACAAATAATAAACAATAAATACTAATTATAGCTTGTAAAGTTCCAGTAAAAAATTCGAATATTTGAAACGTCTTTCATCTCGGTCAAGGAAGTCCCGCTTTCGAAGTTTGCCATCTTTGTGTGCTTTCATATCGAAGGCAAAATCTAAATTTTTGGGAAGTCTCTTTATTTCTACGTATATCTGAAAGCAAAAACATATAAAGAAATGATTTTACTACAAAGGTATATCATTTTTACGGCACAATCTAGTTTTTGTGAAATAATACAACACGTTTTCTGATGAAGAATCGCACGAGAGAAATTGACAAGTTGTACATTAATCGTAAATATTTCTTTACTCGTGGTATTTTGTTTAATTCTTATGACATATTCTGAAAGAAAAATTCCTGCTGAAGATTTTCGTGTATGATTTATATATCAAAACGTACAATTTATTTGAAACAAATGATTAAAACTTGTCGAACAAGCACACAGATTTTCTTGTCGATCTGTTTGAATTAGATTGTCATGAAAGTTTAAGGGTGCTCTCGTCGAGGTCCGCGTTAGATAGATAATTACACTATGTCAGTGAGGTTTGGTAAACATTGTAATCTGTCGTTCATTCGCACACATCGTTCAACAACCAAAACCGCAAAATGTCAGACGCACCAGCACCAGTAGTAAAGACCCCAGCTAAGTCACCAAAGAAGAAAGTTGCAGCTAAACCAAAGAAAGTAGCTACTCATCCAAAATACAGCGAGATGGTCGGAAAGGGCTATATCTGCTTTGAAAGAGCGTGGAGGCTCCAGCCGTCAAGCCATCCTTAAGTATATCTTAGCAAACTTCAGCGTTGGTAGCGATGCAAAAACAGTAAACACTCACTTGAAGTTAGCTCTGAAATCAGGAGTGAAGAGCAATAGCTTGAAACAGTCGAAGGGTACCGGCGCTTCTGGAAGCTTTAAGATTGGGGAAGTGGCTAAACCAGCTAAGAAACCAGCAAAGAAAGTAGTTAAACCTAAAGCCGCCAAGCCAAAGAAGGCAAAGACACCTACCAAAAAGACTGCCGCAAAGAAACCTGCAGCAAAGAAACCAGCAGGTGAAAAGAAAGCAGCTAAACCAAAAGCAAAGAAACCAGCTGCAAAGAAACCTGCTGCAAAACCTGCTGCCAAATCTGCAAAGAAAGCCACAAAATCTCCCAAGAAGACAAAGGCTGCAGCTAAACCAAAGAAGGCAAAGACACCAAAGAAGAAGTAAATAAAGGAAGCATCCTGATGCTTTTAAAGCTTAAACAGCCCTTTTAAGGGCTACCAAAATTTTTCAAAAAGAGTCTGAAATTGTTGCATGGTATTAGTCACAAATAAAATATAGCTTGTCCCATATTCTAAATCTCTCTGTCTTCTCTGCAATTTTTTTCTACTATAAAGTCCATGTGTACTTGCCTAGTTTTACTATCTTCCACTCTCTGGATCGTGCAGTAAGTGTTTAGTTTTGCTTCTATCTTAAACCTGAAATTTTTTTTATACAAATTCTAGATCTGTTCAAAATTGCTACTTCCTAACTTTATATATCAAACATTTTGACACTTCTGTGTCTACGACCATATCACGTTGAAAACACCGGTTCTCGTCCGATCACCGAAGTTAAGCAACGTCGAGCCCGGTTAGTACTTGGATGGGTGACCGCCTGGGAATACCGGGTGTTGTAGACATTTTTTGTACCTATAATTTTGCATTTCTACCAAACAATTAATGTAAAGTTTTGCTTCTGAAAAAATCTGTTTTATATAAATTTCTTTTCAAAAATGCTACTACCTAACCTTATATATCAAAAATTTTAACACTTCTGTGTCTACGACCATATCACGTTGAAAACACCGGTTCTCGTCCGATCACCGAAGTTAAGCAACGTCGAGCCCGGTTAGTACTTGGATGGGTGACCGCCTGGGAATACCGGGTGTTGTAGACATTTTTTTACTTATAATTTTGCATTCCTACCAAACATAATTGTTCTATGATTTTTTTTACTAATTTACTTGGATGTAATATTCAACATATCTAGCTATCAATGAATGAAGAAAACAGAAAATAAATCATTCATAAATTTATTTATTTTTCAATACCCATCTGCATGGTGAAATATTTTTACGTGAAATACATGCAAGTCAAGTTATATACACTTAAGAATTCCACTCCTTCCACATGCATGTGGCTACATATATATATTTTTTTTTTAAATTAGGTCGTCTGTGATAATATGGTATCCGCCTTTTGTCGTCATTTGAAATCGCCTCTTTCTTTTTGACCAGGGCTTATATGATTCACTATTTTTCTGAAAGAATTCTGATTAGCAAAAATTCATTATAGCAAAAACAAATAATAAACAATAAATACTAATTATAGCTTGTAAAGTTCCAGTAAAAAATTCGAATATTTGAAACGTCTTTCATCTCGGTCAAGGAAGTCCCGCTTTCGAAGTTTGCCATCTTTGTGTGCTTTCATATCGAAGGCAAAATCTAAATTTTTGGGAAGTCTCTTTATTTCTACGTATATCTGAAAGCAAAAACATATAAAGAAATGATTTTACTACAAAGGTATATCATTTTTACGGCACAATCTAGTTTTTGTGAAATAATACAACACGTTTTCTGATGAAGAATCGCACGAGAGAAATTGACAAGTTGTACATTAATCGTAAATATTTCTTTACTCGTGGTATTTTGTTTAATTCTTATGACATATTCTGAAAGAAAAATTCCTGCTGAAGATTTTCGTGTATGATTTATATATCAAAACGTACAATTTATTTGAAACAAATGATTAAAACTTGTCGAACAAGCACACAGATTTTCTTGTCGATCTGTTTGAATTAGATTGTCATGAAAGTTTAAGGGTGCTCTCGTCGAGGTCCGCGTTAGATAGATAATTACACTATGTCAGTGAGGTTTGGTAAACATTGTAATCTGTCGTTCATTCGCACACATCGTTCAACAACCAAAACCGCAAAATGTCAGACGCACCAGCACCAGTAGTAAAGACCCCAGCTAAGTCACCAAAGAAGAAAGTTGCAGCTAAACCAAAGAAAGTAGCTACTCATCCAAAATACAGCGAGATGGTCGGAAAGGCTATATCTGCTTTGAAAGAGCGTGGAGGCTCCAGCCGTCAAGCCATCCTTAAGTATATCTTAGCAAACTTCAGCGTTGGTAGCGATGCAAAAACAGTAAACACTCACTTGAAGTTAGCTCTGAAATCAGGAGTGAAGAGCAATAGCTTGAAACAGTCGAAGGGTACCGGCGCTTCTGGAAGCTTTAAGATTGGGGAAGTGGCTAAACCAGCTAAGAAACCAGCAAAGAAAGTAGTTAAACCTAAAGCCGCCAAGCCAAAGAAGGCAAAGACACCTACCAAAAAGACTGCCGCAAAGAAACCTGCA
>NW_027267057.1:0-31024 GCF_963676685.1 Mytilus edulis
CACAGACCACAATTAATTCCTCTATCAGTTCTTTATAACCTTTTGCATCATTAAAAAAATTGCACCATGCACTTTTGTCCAATTTTTTGTGTGTGTAATGCATTGTCCTAGTCCAAATATATATCCAAAATTCAGAAAGATTGAAGCAATCACTTTTACAAATTTAGCCAATACACATCCATACCCCTATTGACAAGTCAAGAGATGTTCCGAAAACTGTAAATATCACCTTTTTGCACTTGACCTAATCACTCATTCCATATCAAAATCAGTTAAAATACAACCTCCAAAAATTTATTTGACCTCTCTTCTTTCATTTCCACCCAAAAAGATTTAAGGAATGAGTGAGGAAAGGAAAGAAAAAAAATTAAGGAAAAATACACTCTAATTAAAAGGAACTATATTCGTGGACAACGAAAAGCGGGGTCATTAATTGTGGTCTTGGGCCTATTAGGGGCCTAAAACTTGACCAATTCTAATAAAACTTGGCATGATTCAAGCTTAGTATATTATAAAACAGGTTACAAAGTTTCAAAGCCATATGATACCAAATAAAAAAAATGTGGCATTTTTTATATCTGAATTTTGGGTGCTGAATTGTGGCGTTGAATTAGAACAATTAAAACTATCAAATTTGAGCTTCTAAAAACCAAAAGATACCAAAACTAACACTTTTTAATGTCTCTATGTATAAGTTAACATCTATTTAAAGCAACAGAAAGCATATGTCATGTATCAGACTTATGCAAAATGGCCAGAAGTTAATTTTATATGAGCCTGTGCCAAAAAATAGAGGTTTTCAATTAGGGTGAGGCCTTATATCAAATGTAATATTTTTCACTTACCACAATTTTCTGAAGTTGTTAAGTTATCAAACAAACTTTAACAGGTTATAAATGTACTTTTGATGGAAATATAAGTTTCAAATAGCATAACGCATGTGGATAAAATGGTCTTTACCAATGTTATGCTTAAAAAAACAGATTGCCAGTTTAGGCTGTTCCCCACATTTGCATATTTAAAAGCATATAAATGATATGGGAGATGGAGATATACTTCTTTTTGCTAAAATCTGTGCTCAGATATGATAAAACATGGAGCCTGGATGTAACAAGACTGTCACTTTCAACTATATATGCAGACAGTATGGTCTGATGCAAAGTTTATTAACTTTACTGTTTAAAAACTGAATGAAATGTCAGCCTGAAAAGGCCAATATTTAAACCACTAGCTATCCAACAGAAGAAAGTAAAGGTAGTCTGTGAAACAGAAATGGTTAAGCAACCAGTAATAAGTGTTTTTGATGTAGGTTCAGTGCAATCTGTTTTGGAATACAACTTTTAAGTGCATAGAACTTCACATTTCACCTGCTGCATATACTGACCGTTAGACTTAGACTATTAAAACAGCACATTTTGCACTCTTTTTATGTTTTTATCTACTTTTTTTTGTGTTCAGAGTTCACAAATAAGTTAAACAACTGAAATAAATACCACAAACACAAATAGATATCAGAAAAAAACTGTCAGAGAGAAATTAAGCATGCTGTTTTTGAAAAAATAGTGAAAAAAGTGAAAAAGCTACATTTTAGGCATTTAACCTGAAAAGTGACTTTTTCACAAAATTTCTATCAAATGAAAGTGAAAATCATTTCTTCTCATATAGTTTGACAAATCAATACCAATAGATCATTCAGAAAAGATGCCAAAGTAAAAATTCTAAATTTGCTGAAATGCACCTCTTAGGCCACAGACCACAATTAATTCCTCTATCAGTTCTTTATAACCTTTTGCATCATTAAAAAAATTGCACCATGCACTTTTGTCCAATTTTTTGTGTGTGTAATGCATTGTCCTAGTCCAAATATATATCCAAAATTCAGAAAGATTGAAGCAATCACTTTTACAAATTTAGCCAATACACATCCATACCCCTATTGACAAGTCAAGAGATGTTCCGAAAACTGTAAATATCACCTTTTTGCACTTGACCTAATCACTCATTCCATATCAAAATCAGTTAAAATACAACCTCCAAAAATTTATTTGACCTCTCTTCTTTCATTTCCACCCAAAAAGATTTAAGGAATGAGTGAGGAAAGGAAAGAAAAAAATTAAGGAAAAATACACTCTAATTAAAAGGAACTATATTCGTGGACAACGAAAAGCGGGGTCATTAATTGTGGTCTTGGGCCTATTAGGGGCCTAAAACTTGACCAATTCTAATAAAACTTGGCATGATTCAAGCTTAGTATATTATAAAACAGGTTACAAAGTTTCAAAGCCATATGATACCAAATAAAAAAAATGTGGCATTTTTTATATCTGAATTTTGGGTGCTGAATTGTGGCGTTGAATTAGAACAATTAAAACTATCAAATTTGAGCTTCTAAAAACCAAAAGATACCAAAACTAACACTTTTTAATGTCTCTATGTATAAGTTAACATCTATTTAAAGCAACAGAAAGCATATGTCATGTATCAGACTTATGCAAAATGGCCAGAAGTTAATTTTATATGAGCCTGTGCCAAAAAATAGAGGTTTTCAATTAGGGTGAGGCCTTATATCAAATGTAATATTTTTCACTTACCACAATTTTCTGAAGTTGTTAAGTTATCAAACAAACTTTAACAGGTTATAAATGTACTTTTGATGGAAATATAAGTTTCAAATAGCATAACGCATGTGGATAAAATGGTCTTTACCAATGTTATGCTTAAAAAAACAGATTGCCAGTTTAGGCTGTTCCCCACATTTGCATATTTAAAAGCATATAAATGATATGGGAGATGGAGATATACTTCTTTTTGCTAAAATCTGTGCTCAGATATGATAAAACATGGAGCCTGGATGTAACAAGACTGTCACTTTCAACTATATATGCAGACAGTATGGTCTGATGCAAAGTTTATTAACTTTACTGTTTAAAAACTGAATGAAATGTCAGCCTGAAAAGGCCAATATTTAAACCACTAGCTATCCAACAGAAGAAAGTAAAGGTAGTCTGTGAAACAGAAATGGTTAAGCAACCAGTAATAAGTGTTTTTGATGTAGGTTCAGTGCAATCTGTTTTGGAATACAACTTTTAAGTGCATAGAACTTCACATTTCACCTGCTGCATATACTGACCGTTAGACTTAGACTATTAAAACAGCACATTTTGCACTCTTTTTATGTTTTTATCTACTTTTTTTTGTGTTCAGAGTTCACAAATAAGTTAAACAACTGAAATAAATACCACAAACACAAATAGATATCAGAAAAAAACTGTCAGAGAGAAATTAAGCATGCTGTTTTTGAAAAAATAGTGAAAAAAGTGAAAAAGCTACATTTTAGGCATTTAACCTGAAAAGTGACTTTTTCACAAAATTTCTATCAAATGAAAGTGAAAATCATTTCTTCTCATATAGTTTGACAAATCAATACCAATAGATCATTCAGAAAAGATGCCAAAGTAAAAATTCTAAATTTGCTGAAATGCACCTCTTAGGCCACAGACCACAATTAATTCCTCTATCAGTTCTTTATAACCTTTTGCATCATTAAAAAAATTGCACCATGCACTTTTGTCCAATTTTTTGTGTGTGTAATGCATTGTCCTAGTCCAAATATATATCCAAAATTCAGAAAGATTGAAGCAATCACTTTTACAAATTTAGCCAATACACATCCATACCCCTATTGACAAGTCAAGAGATGTTCCGAAAACTGTAAATATCACCTTTTTGCACTTGACCTAATCACTCATTCCATATCAAAATCAGTTAAAATACAACCTCCAAAAATTTATTTGACCTCTCTTCTTTCATTTCCACCCAAAAAGATTTAAGGAATGAGTGAGGAAAGGAAAGAAAAAAAATTAAGGAAAAATACACTCTAATTAAAAGGAACTATATTCGTGGACAACGAAAAGCGGGGTCATTAATTGTGGTCTTGGGCCTATTAGGGGCCTAAAACTTGACCAATTCTAATAAAACTTGGCATGATTCAAGCTTAGTATATTATAAAACAGGTTACAAAGTTTCAAAGCCATATGATACCAAATAAAAAAAATGTGGCATTTTTTATATCTGAATTTTGGGTGCTGAATTGTGGCGTTGAATTAGAACAATTAAAACTATCAAATTTGAGCTTCTAAAAACCAAAAGATACCAAAACTAACACTTTTTAATGTCTCTATGTATAAGTTAACATCTATTTAAAGCAACAGAAAGCATATGTCATGTATCAGACTTATGCAAAATGGCCAGAAGTTAATTTTATATGAGCCTGTGCCAAAAAATAGAGGTTTTCAATTAGGGTGAGGCCTTATATCAAATGTAATATTTTTCACTTACCACAATTTTCTGAAGTTGTTAAGTTATCAAACAAACTTTAACAGGTTATAAATGTACTTTTGATGGAAATATAAGTTTCAAATAGCATAACGCATGTGGATAAAATGGTCTTTACCAATGTTATGCTTAAAAAAACAGATTGCCAGTTTAGGCTGTTCCCCACATTTGCATATTTAAAAGCATATAAATGATATGGGAGATGGAGATATACTTCTTTTTGCTAAAATCTGTGCTCAGATATGATAAAACATGGAGCCTGGATGTAACAAGACTGTCACTTTCAACTATATATGCAGACAGTATGGTCTGATGCAAAGTTTATTAACTTTACTGTTTAAAAACTGAATGAAATGTCAGCCTGAAAAGGCCAATATTTAAACCACTAGCTATCCAACAGAAGAAAGTAAAGGTAGTCTGTGAAACAGAAATGGTTAAGCAACCAGTAATAAGTGTTTTTGATGTAGGTTCAGTGCAATCTGTTTTGGAATACAACTTTAAGTGCATAGAACTTCACATTTCACCTGCTGCATATACTGACCGTTAGACTTAGACTATTAAAACAGCACATTTTGCACTCTTTTTATGTTTTTATCTACTTTTTTTTGTGTTCAGAGTTCACAAATAAGTTAAACAACTGAAATAAATACCACAAACACAAATAGATATCAGAAAAAAACTGTCAGAGAGAAATTAAGCATGCTGTTTTTGAAAAAATAGTGAAAAAAGTGAAAAAGCTACATTTTAGGCATTTAACCTGAAAAGTGACTTTTTCACAAAATTTCTATCAAATGAAAGTGAAAATCATTTCTTCTCATATAGTTTGACAAATCAATACCAATAGATCATTCAGAAAAGATGCCAAAGTAAAAATTCTAAATTTGCTGAAATGCACCTCTTAGGCCACAGACCACAATTAATTCCTCTATCAGTTCTTTATAACCTTTTGCATCATTAAAAAAATTGCACCATGCACTTTTGTCCAATTTTTTGTGTGTGTAATGCATTGTCCTAGTCCAAATATATATCCAAAATTCAGAAAGATTGAAGCAATCACTTTTACAAATTTAGCCAATACACATCCATACCCCTATTGACAAGTCAAGAGATGTTCCGAAAACTGTAAATATCACCTTTTTGCACTTGACCTAATCACTCATTCCATATCAAAATCAGTTAAAATACAACCTCCAAAAATTTATTTGACCTCTCTTCTTTCATTTCCACCCAAAAAGATTTAAGGAATGAGTGAGGAAAGGAAAGAAAAAAAATTAAGGAAAAATACACTCTAATTAAAAGGAACTATATTCGTGGACAACGAAAAGCGGGGTCATTAATTGTGGTCTTGGGCCTATTAGGGGCCTAAAACTTGACCAATTCTAATAAAACTTGGCATGATTCAAGCTTAGTATATTATAAAACAGGTTACAAAGTTTCAAAGCCATATGATACCAAATAAAAAAAATGTGGCATTTTTTATATCTGAATTTTGGGTGCTGAATTGTGGCGTTGAATTAGAACAATTAAAACTATCAAATTTGAGCTTCTAAAAACCAAAAGATACCAAAACTAACACTTTTTAATGTCTCTATGTATAAGTTAACATCTATTTAAAGCAACAGAAAGCATATGTCATGTATCAGACTTATGCAAAATGGCCAGAAGTTAATTTTATATGAGCCTGTGCCAAAAAATAGAGGTTTTCAATTAGGGTGAGGCCTTATATCAAATGTAATATTTTTCACTTACCACAATTTTCTGAAGTTGTTAAGTTATCAAACAAACTTTAACAGGTTATAAATGTACTTTTGATGGAAATATAAGTTTCAAATAGCATAACGCATGTGGATAAAATGGTCTTTACCAATGTTATGCTTAAAAAAACAGATTGCCAGTTTAGGCTGTTCCCCACATTTGCATATTTAAAAGCATATAAATGATATGGGAGATGGAGATATACTTCTTTTTGCTAAATCTGTGCTCAGATATGATAAAACATGGAGCCTGGATGTAACAAGACTGTCACTTTCAACTATATATGCAGACAGTATGGTCTGATGCAAAGTTTATTAACTTTACTGTTTAAAAACTGAATGAAATGTCAGCCTGAAAAGGCCAATATTTAAACCACTAGCTATCCAACAGAAGAAAGTAAAGGTAGTCTGTGAAACAGAAATGGTTAAGCAACCAGTAATAAGTGTTTTTGATGTAGGTTCAGTGCAATCTGTTTTGGAATACAACTTTTAAGTGCATAGAACTTCACATTTCACCTGCTGCATATACTGACCGTTAGACTTAGACTATTAAAACAGCACATTTTGCACTCTTTTTATGTTTTTATCTACTTTTTTTTGTGTTCAGAGTTCACAAATAAGTTAAACAACTGAAATAAATACCACAAACACAAATAGATATCAGAAAAAAACTGTCAGAGAGAAATTAAGCATGCTGTTTTTGAAAAAATAGTGAAAAAAGTGAAAAAGCTACATTTTAGGCATTTAACCTGAAAAGTGACTTTTTCACAAAATTTCTATCAAATGAAAGTGAAAATCATTTCTTCTCATATAGTTTGACAAATCAATACCAATAGATCATTCAGAAAAGATGCCAAAGTAAAAATTCTAAATTTGCTGAAATGCACCTCTTAGGCCACAGACCACAATTAATTCCTCTATCAGTTCTTTATAACCTTTTGCATCATTAAAAAAATTGCACCATGCACTTTTGTCCAATTTTTTGTGTGTGTAATGCATTGTCCTAGTCCAAATATATATCCAAAATTCAGAAAGATTGAAGCAATCACTTTTACAAATTTAGCCAATACACATCCATACCCCTATTGACAAGTCAAGAGATGTTCCGAAAACTGTAAATATCACCTTTTTGCACTTGACCTAATCACTCATTCCATATCAAAATCAGTTAAAATACAACCTCCAAAAATTTATTTGACCTCTCTTCTTTCATTTCCACCCAAAAAGATTTAAGGAATGAGTGAGGAAAGGAAAGAAAAAAAATTAAGGAAAAATACACTCTAATTAAAAGGAACTATATTCGTGGACAACGAAAAGCGGGGTCATTAATTGTGGTCTTGGGCCTATTAGGGGCCTAAAACTTGACCAATTCTAATAAAACTTGGCATGATTCAAGCTTAGTATATTATAAAACAGGTTACAAAGTTTCAAAGCCATATGATACCAAATAAAAAAAATGTGGCATTTTTTATATCTGAATTTTGGGTGCTGAATTGTGGCGTTGAATTAGAACAATTAAAACTATCAAATTTGAGCTTCTAAAAACCAAAAGATACCAAAACTAACACTTTTTAATGTCTCTATGTATAAGTTAACATCTATTTAAAGCAACAGAAAGCATATGTCATGTATCAGACTTATGCAAAATGGCCAGAAGTTAATTTTATATGAGCCTGTGCCAAAAAATAGAGGTTTTCAATTAGGGTGAGGCCTTATATCAAATGTAATATTTTTCACTTACCACAATTTTCTGAAGTTGTTAAGTTATCAAACAAACTTTAACAGGTTATAAATGTACTTTTGATGGAAATATAAGTTTCAAATAGCATAACGCATGTGGATAAAATGGTCTTTACCAATGTTATGCTTAAAAAAACAGATTGCCAGTTTAGGCTGTTCCCCACATTTGCATATTTAAAAGCATATAAATGATATGGGAGATGGAGATATACTTCTTTTTGCTAAAATCTGTGCTCAGATATGATAAAACATGGAGCCTGGATGTAACAAGACTGTCACTTTCAACTATATATGCAGACAGTATGGTCTGATGCAAAGTTTATTAACTTTACTGTTTAAAAACTGAATGAAATGTCAGCCTGAAAAGGCCAATATTTAAACCACTAGCTATCCAACAGAAGAAAGTAAAGGTAGTCTGTGAAACAGAAATGGTTAAGCAACCAGTAATAAGTGTTTTTGATGTAGGTTCAGTGCAATCTGTTTTGGAATACAACTTTTAAGTGCATAGAACTTCACATTTCACCTGCTGCATATACTGACCGTTAGACTTAGACTATTAAAACAGCACATTTTGCACTCTTTTTATGTTTTTATCTACTTTTTTTTGTGTTCAGAGTTCACAAATAAGTTAAACAACTGAAATAAATACCACAAACACAAATAGATATCAGAAAAAAACTGTCAGAGAGAAATTAAGCATGCTGTTTTTGAAAAAATAGTGAAAAAAGTGAAAAAGCTACATTTTAGGCATTTAACCTGAAAAGTGACTTTTTCACAAAATTTCTATCAAATGAAAGTGAAAATCATTTCTTCTCATATAGTTTGACAAATCAATACCAATAGATCATTCAGAAAAGATGCCAAAGTAAAAATTCTAAATTTGCTGAAATGCACCTCTTAGGCCACAGACCACAATTAATTCCTCTATCAGTTCTTTATAACCTTTTGCATCATTAAAAAAATTGCACCATGCACTTTTGTCCAATTTTTTGTGTGTGTAATGCATTGTCCTAGTCCAAATATATATCCAAAATTCAGAAAGATTGAAGCAATCACTTTTACAAATTTAGCCAATACACATCCATACCCCTATTGACAAGTCAAGAGATGTTCCGAAAACTGTAAATATCACCTTTTTGCACTTGACCTAATCACTCATTCCATATCAAAATCAGTTAAAATACAACCTCCAAAAATTTATTTGACCTCTCTTCTTTCATTTCCACCCAAAAAGATTTAAGGAATGAGTGAGGAAAGGAAAGAAAAAAAATTAAGGAAAAATACACTCTAATTAAAAGGAACTATATTCGTGGACAACGAAAAGCGGGGTCATTAATTGTGGTCTTGGGCCTATTAGGGGCCTAAAACTTGACCAATTCTAATAAAACTTGGCATGATTCAAGCTTAGTATATTATAAAACAGGTTACAAAGTTTCAAAGCCATATGATACCAAATAAAAAAAATGTGGCATTTTTTATATCTGAATTTTGGGTGCTGAATTGTGGCGTTGAATTAGAACAATTAAAACTATCAAATTTGAGCTTCTAAAAACCAAAAGATACCAAAACTAACACTTTTTAATGTCTCTATGTATAAGTTAACATCTATTTAAAGCAACAGAAAGCATATGTCATGTATCAGACTTATGCAAAATGGCCAGAAGTTAATTTTATATGAGCCTGTGCCAAAAAATAGAGGTTTTCAATTAGGGTGAGGCCTTATATCAAATGTAATATTTTTCACTTACCACAATTTTCTGAAGTTGTTAAGTTATCAAACAAACTTTAACAGGTTATAAATGTACTTTTGATGGAAATATAAGTTTCAAATAGCATAACGCATGTGGATAAAATGGTCTTTACCAATGTTATGCTTAAAAAAACAGATTGCCAGTTTAGGCTGTTCCCCACATTTGCATATTTAAAAGCATATAAATGATATGGGAGATGGAGATATACTTCTTTTTGCTAAAATCTGTGCTCAGATATGATAAAACATGGAGCCTGGATGTAACAAGACTGTCACTTTCAACTATATATGCAGACAGTATGGTCTGATGCAAAGTTTATTAACTTTACTGTTTAAAAACTGAATGAAATGTCAGCCTGAAAAGGCCAATATTTAAACCACTAGCTATCCAACAGAAGAAAGTAAAGGTAGTCTGTGAAACAGAAATGGTTAAGCAACCAGTAATAAGTGTTTTTGATGTAGGTTCAGTGCAATCTGTTTTGGAATACAACTTTTAAGTGCATAGAACTTCACATTTCACCTGCTGCATATACTGACCGTTAGACTTAGACTATTAAAACAGCACATTTTGCACTCTTTTTATGTTTTTATCTACTTTTTTTTGTGTTCAGAGTTCACAAATAAGTTAAACAACTGAAATAAATACCACAAACACAAATAGATATCAGAAAAAAACTGTCAGAGAGAAATTAAGCATGCTGTTTTTGAAAAAATAGTGAAAAAAGTGAAAAAGCTACATTTTAGGCATTTAACCTGAAAAGTGACTTTTTCACAAAATTTCTATCAAATGAAAGTGAAAATCATTTCTTCTCATATAGTTTGACAAATCAATACCAATAGATCATTCAGAAAAGATGCCAAAGTAAAAATTCTAAATTTGCTGAAATGCACCTCTTAGGCCACAGACCACAATTAATTCCTCTATCAGTTCTTTATAACCTTTTGCATCATTAAAAAAATTGCACCATGCACTTTTGTCCAATTTTTTGTGTGTGTAATGCATTGTCCTAGTCCAAATATATATCCAAAATTCAGAAAGATTGAAGCAATCACTTTTACAAATTTAGCCAATACACATCCATACCCCTATTGACAAGTCAAGAGATGTTCCGAAAACTGTAAATATCACCTTTTTGCACTTGACCTAATCACTCATTCCATATCAAAATCAGTTAAAATACAACCTCCAAAAATTTATTTGACCTCTCTTCTTTCATTTCCACCCAAAAAGATTTAAGGAATGAGTGAGGAAAGGAAAGAAAAAAAATTAAGGAAAAATACACTCTAATTAAAAGGAACTATATTCGTGGACAACGAAAAGCGGGGTCATTAATTGTGGTCTTGGGCCTATTAGGGGCCTAAAACTTGACCAATTCTAATAAAACTTGGCATGATTCAAGCTTAGTATATTATAAAACAGGTTACAAAGTTTCAAAGCCATATGATACCAAATAAAAAAAATGTGGCATTTTTTATATCTGAATTTTGGGTGCTGAATTGTGGCGTTGAATTAGAACAATTAAAACTATCAAATTTGAGCTTCTAAAAACCAAAAGATACCAAAACTAACACTTTTTAATGTCTCTATGTATAAGTTAACATCTATTTAAAGCAACAGAAAGCATATGTCATGTATCAGACTTATGCAAAATGGCCAGAAGTTAATTTTATATGAGCCTGTGCCAAAAAATAGAGGTTTTCAATTAGGGTGAGGCCTTATATCAAATGTAATATTTTTCACTTACCACAATTTTCTGAAGTTGTTAAGTTATCAAACAAACTTTAACAGGTTATAAATGTACTTTTGATGGAAATATAAGTTTCAAATAGCATAACGCATGTGGATAAAATGGTCTTTACCAATGTTATGCTTAAAAAAACAGATTGCCAGTTTAGGCTGTTCCCCACATTTGCATATTTAAAAGCATATAAATGATATGGGAGATGGAGATATACTTCTTTTTGCTAAAATCTGTGCTCAGATATGATAAAACATGGAGCCTGGATGTAACAAGACTGTCACTTTCAACTATATATGCAGACAGTATGGTCTGATGCAAAGTTTATTAACTTTACTGTTTAAAAACTGAATGAAATGTCAGCCTGAAAAGGCCAATATTTAAACCACTAGCTATCCAACAGAAGAAAGTAAAGGTAGTCTGTGAAACAGAAATGGTTAAGCAACCAGTAATAAGTGTTTTTGATGTAGGTTCAGTGCAATCTGTTTTGGAATACAACTTTTAAGTGCATAGAACTTCACATTTCACCTGCTGCATATACTGACCGTTAGACTTAGACTATTAAAACAGCACATTTTGCACTCTTTTTATGTTTTTATCTACTTTTTTTTGTGTTCAGAGTTCACAAATAAGTTAAACAACTGAAATAAATACCACAAACACAAATAGATATCAGAAAAAAACTGTCAGAGAGAAATTAAGCATGCTGTTTTTGAAAAAATAGTGAAAAAAGTGAAAAAGCTACATTTTAGGCATTTAACCTGAAAAGTGACTTTTTCACAAAATTTCTATCAAATGAAAGTGAAAATCATTTCTTCTCATATAGTTTGACAAATCAATACCAATAGATCATTCAGAAAAGATGCCAAAGTAAAAATTCTAAATTTGCTGAAATGCACCTCTTAGGCCACAGACCACAATTAATTCCTCTATCAGTTCTTTATAACCTTTTGCATCATTAAAAAAATTGCACCATGCACTTTTGTCCAATTTTTTGTGTGTGTAATGCATTGTCCTAGTCCAAATATATATCCAAAATTCAGAAAGATTGAAGCAATCACTTTTACAAATTTAGCCAATACACATCCATACCCCTATTGACAAGTCAAGAGATGTTCCGAAAACTGTAAATATCACCTTTTTGCACTTGACCTAATCACTCATTCCATATCAAAATCAGTTAAAATACAACCTCCAAAAATTTATTTGACCTCTCTTCTTTCATTTCCACCCAAAAAGATTTAAGGAATGAGTGAGGAAAGGAAAGAAAAAAAATTAAGGAAAAATACACTCTAATTAAAAGGAACTATATTCGTGGACAACGAAAAGCGGGGTCATTAATTGTGGTCTTGGGCCTATTAGGGGCCTAAAACTTGACCAATTCTAATAAAACTTGGCATGATTCAAGCTTAGTATATTATAAAACAGGTTACAAAGTTTCAAAGCCATATGATACCAAATAAAAAAAATGTGGCATTTTTTATATCTGAATTTTGGGTGCTGAATTGTGGCGTTGAATTAGAACAATTAAAACTATCAAATTTGAGCTTCTAAAAACCAAAAGATACCAAAACTAACACTTTTTAATGTCTCTATGTATAAGTTAACATCTATTTAAAGCAACAGAAAGCATATGTCATGTATCAGACTTATGCAAAATGGCCAGAAGTTAATTTTATATGAGCCTGTGCCAAAAAATAGAGGTTTTCAATTAGGGTGAGGCCTTATATCAAATGTAATATTTTTCACTTACCACAATTTTCTGAAGTTGTTAAGTTATCAAACAAACTTTAACAGGTTATAAATGTACTTTTGATGGAAATATAAGTTTCAAATAGCATAACGCATGTGGATAAAATGGTCTTTACCAATGTTATGCTTAAAAAAACAGATTGCCAGTTTAGGCTGTTCCCCACATTTGCATATTTAAAAGCATATAAATGATATGGGAGATGGAGATATACTTCTTTTTGCTAAAATCTGTGCTCAGATATGATAAAACATGGAGCCTGGATGTAACAAGACTGTCACTTTCAACTATATATGCAGACAGTATGGTCTGATGCAAAGTTTATTAACTTTACTGTTTAAAAACTGAATGAAATGTCAGCCTGAAAAGGCCAATATTTAAACCACTAGCTATCCAACAGAAGAAAGTAAAGGTAGTCTGTGAAACAGAAATGGTTAAGCAACCAGTAATAAGTGTTTTTGATGTAGGTTCAGTGCAATCTGTTTTGGAATACAACTTTTAAGTGCATAGAACTTCACATTTCACCTGCTGCATATACTGACCGTTAGACTTAGACTATTAAAACAGCACATTTTGCACTCTTTTTATGTTTTTATCTACTTTTTTTTGTGTTCAGAGTTCACAAATAAGTTAAACAACTGAAATAAATACCACAAACACAAATAGATATCAGAAAAAAACTGTCAGAGAGAAATTAAGCATGCTGTTTTTGAAAAAATAGTGAAAAAAGTGAAAAAGCTACATTTTAGGCATTTAACCTGAAAAGTGACTTTTTCACAAAATTTCTATCAAATGAAAGTGAAAATCATTTCTTCTCATATAGTTTGACAAATCAATACCAATAGATCATTCAGAAAAGATGCCAAAGTAAAAATTCTAAATTTGCTGAAATGCACCTCTTAGGCCACAGACCACAATTAATTCCTCTATCAGTTCTTTATAACCTTTTGCATCATTAAAAAAATTGCACCATGCACTTTTGTCCAATTTTTTGTGTGTGTAATGCATTGTCCTAGTCCAAATATATATCCAAAATTCAGAAAGATTGAAGCAATCACTTTTACAAATTTAGCCAATACACATCCATACCCCTATTGACAAGTCAAGAGATGTTCCGAAAACTGTAAATATCACCTTTTTGCACTTGACCTAATCACTCATTCCATATCAAAATCAGTTAAAATACAACCTCCAAAAATTTATTTGACCTCTCTTCTTTCATTTCCACCCAAAAAGATTTAAGGAATGAGTGAGGAAAGGAAAGAAAAAAAATTAAGGAAAAATACACTCTAATTAAAAGGAACTATATTCGTGGACAACGAAAAGCGGGGTCATTAATTGTGGTCTTGGGCCTATTAGGGGCCTAAAACTTGACCAATTCTAATAAAACTTGGCATGATTCAAGCTTAGTATATTATAAAACAGGTTACAAAGTTTCAAAGCCATATGATACCAAATAAAAAAAATGTGGCATTTTTTATATCTGAATTTTGGGTGCTGAATTGTGGCGTTGAATTAGAACAATTAAAACTATCAAATTTGAGCTTCTAAAAATCAAAAGATACCAAAACTAACACTTTTTAATGTCTCTATGTATAAGTTAACATCTATTTAAAGCAACAGAAAGCATATGTCATGTATCAGACTTATGCAAAATGGCCAGAAGTTAATTTTATATGAGCCTGTGCCAAAAAATAGAGGTTTTCAATTAGGGTGAGGCCTTATATCAAATGTAATATTTTTCACTTACCACAATTTTCTGAAGTTGTTAAGTTATCAAACAAACTTTAACAGGTTATAAATGTACTTTTGATGGAAATATAAGTTTCAAATAGCATAACGCATGTGGATAAAATGGTCTTTACCAATGTTATGCTTAAAAAAACAGATTGCCAGTTTAGGCTGTTCCCCACATTTGCATATTTAAAAGCATATAAATGATATGGGAGATGGAGATATACTTCTTTTTGCTAAAATCTGTGCTCAGATATGATAAAACATGGAGCCTGGATGTAACAAGACTGTCACTTTCAACTATATATGCAGACAGTATGGTCTGATGCAAAGTTTATTAACTTTACTGTTTAAAAACTGAATGAAATGTCAGCCTGAAAAGGCCAATATTTAAACCACTAGCTATCCAACAGAAGAAAGTAAAGGTAGTCTGTGAAACAGAAATGGTTAAGCAACCAGTAATAAGTGTTTTTGATGTAGGTTCAGTGCAATCTGTTTTGGAATACAACTTTTAAGTGCATAGAACTTCACATTTCACCTGCTGCATATACTGACCGTTAGACTTAGACTATTAAAACAGCACATTTTGCACTCTTTTTATGTTTTTATCTACTTTTTTTTGTGTTCAGAGTTCACAAATAAGTTAAACAACTGAAATAAATACCACAAACACAAATAGATATCAGAAAAAAACTGTCAGAGAGAAATTAAGCATGCTGTTTTTGAAAAAATAGTGAAAAAAGTGAAAAAGCTACATTTTAGGCATTTAACCTGAAAAGTGACTTTTTCACAAAATTTCTATCAAATGAAAGTGAAAATCATTTCTTCTCATATAGTTTGACAAATCAATACCAATAGATCATTCAGAAAAGATGCCAAAGTAAAAATTCTAAATTTGCTGAAATGCACCTCTTAGGCCACAGACCACAATTAATTCCTCTATCAGTTCTTTATAACCTTTTGCATCATTAAAAAAATTGCACCATGCACTTTTGTCCAATTTTTTGTGTGTGTAATGCATTGTCCTAGTCCAAATATATATCCAAAATTCAGAAAGATTGAAGCAATCACTTTTACAAATTTAGCCAATACACATCCATACCCCTATTGACAAGTCAAGAGATGTTCCGAAAACTGTAAATATCACCTTTTTGCACTTGACCTAATCACTCATTCCATATCAAAATCAGTTAAAATACAACCTCCAAAAATTTATTTGACCTCTCTTCTTTCATTTCCACCCAAAAAGATTTAAGGAATGAGTGAGGAAAGGAAAGAAAAAAAATTAAGGAAAAATACACTCTAATTAAAAGGAACTATATTCGTGGACAACGAAAAGCGGGGTCATTAATTGTGGTCTTGGGCCTATTAGGGGCCTAAAACTTGACCAATTCTAATAAAACTTGGCATGATTCAAGCTTAGTATATTATAAAACAGGTTACAAAGTTTCAAAGCCATATGATACCAAATAAAAAAAATGTGGCATTTTTTATATCTGAATTTTGGGTGCTGAATTGTGGCGTTGAATTAGAACAATTAAAACTATCAAATTTGAGCTTCTAAAAACCAAAAGATACCAAAACTAACACTTTTTAATGTCTCTATGTATAAGTTAACATCTATTTAAAGCAACAGAAAGCATATGTCATGTATCAGACTTATGCAAAATGGCCAGAAGTTAATTTTATATGAGCCTGTGCCAAAAAATAGAGGTTTTCAATTAGGGTGAGGCCTTATATCAAATGTAATATTTTTCACTTACCACAATTTTCTGAAGTTGTTAAGTTATCAAACAAACTTTAACAGGTTATAAATGTACTTTTGATGGAAATATAAGTTTCAAATAGCATAACGCATGTGGATAAAATGGTCTTTACCAATGTTATGCTTAAAAAAACAGATTGCCAGTTTAGGCTGTTCCCCACATTTGCATATTTAAAAGCATATAAATGATATGGGAGATGGAGATATACTTCTTTTTGCTAAAATCTGTGCTCAGATATGATAAAACATGGAGCCTGGATGTAACAAGACTGTCACTTTCAACTATATATGCAGACAGTATGGTCTGATGCAAAGTTTATTAACTTTACTGTTTAAAAACTGAATGAAATGTCAGCCTGAAAAGGCCAATATTTAAACCACTAGCTATCCAACAGAAGAAAGTAAAGGTAGTCTGTGAAACAGAAATGGTTAAGCAACCAGTAATAAGTGTTTTTGATGTAGGTTCAGTGCAATCTGTTTTGGAATACAACTTTTAAGTGCATAGAACTTCACATTTCACCTGCTGCATATACTGACCGTTAGACTTAGACTATTAAAACAGCACATTTTGCACTCTTTTTATGTTTTTATCTACTTTTTTTTGTGTTCAGAGTTCACAAATAAGTTAAACAACTGAAATAAATACCACAAACACAAATAGATATCAGAAAAAAACTGTCAGAGAGAAATTAAGCATGCTGTTTTTGAAAAAATAGTGAAAAAAGTGAAAAAGCTACATTTTAGGCATTTAACCTGAAAAGTGACTTTTTCACAAAATTTCTATCAAATGAAAGTGAAAATCATTTCTTCTCATATAGTTTGACAAATCAATACCAATAGATCATTCAGAAAAGATGCCAAAGTAAAAATTCTAAATTTGCTGAAATGCACCTCTTAGGCCACAGACCACAATTAATTCCTCTATCAGTTCTTTATAACCTTTTGCATCATTAAAAAAATTGCACCATGCACTTTTGTCCAATTTTTTGTGTGTGTAATGCATTGTCCTAGTCCAAATATATATCCAAAATTCAGAAAGATTGAAGCAATCACTTTTACAAATTTAGCCAATACACATCCATACCCCTATTGACAAGTCAAGAGATGTTCCGAAAACTGTAAATATCACCTTTTTGCACTTGACCTAATCACTCATTCCATATCAAAATCAGTTAAAATACAACCTCCAAAAATTTATTTGACCTCTCTTCTTTCATTTCCACCCAAAAAGATTTAAGGAATGAGTGAGGAAAGGAAAGAAAAAAAATTAAGGAAAAATACACTCTAATTAAAAGGAACTATATTCGTGGACAACGAAAAGCGGGGTCATTAATTGTGGTCTTGGGCCTATTAGGGGCCTAAAACTTGACCAATTCTAATAAAACTTGGCATGATTCAAGCTTAGTATATTATAAAACAGGTTACAAAGTTTCAAAGCCATATGATACCAAATAAAAAAAATGTGGCATTTTTTATATCTGAATTTTGGGTGCTGAATTGTGGCGTTGAATTAGAACAATTAAAACTATCAAATTTGAGCTTCTAAAAACCAAAAGATACCAAAACTAACACTTTTTAATGTCTCTATGTATAAGTTAACATCTATTTAAAGCAACAGAAAGCATATGTCATGTATCAGACTTATGCAAAATGGCCAGAAGTTAATTTTATATGAGCCTGTGCCAAAAAATAGAGGTTTTCAATTAGGGTGAGGCCTTATATCAAATGTAATATTTTTCACTTACCACAATTTTCTGAAGTTGTTAAGTTATCAAACAAACTTTAACAGGTTATAAATGTACTTTTGATGGAAATATAAGTTTCAAATAGCATAACGCATGTGGATAAAATGGTCTTTACCAATGTTATGCTTAAAAAAACAGATTGCCAGTTTAGGCTGTTCCCCACATTTGCATATTTAAAAGCATATAAATGATATGGGAGATGGAGATATACTTCTTTTTGCTAAAATCTGTGCTCAGATATGATAAAACATGGAGCCTGGATGTAACAAGACTGTCACTTTCAACTATATATGCAGACAGTATGGTCTGATGCAAAGTTTATTAACTTTACTGTTTAAAAACTGAATGAAATGTCAGCCTGAAAAGGCCAATATTTAAACCACTAGCTATCCAACAGAAGAAAGTAAAGGTAGTCTGTGAAACAGAAATGGTTAAGCAACCAGTAATAAGTGTTTTTGATGTAGGTTCAGTGCAATCTGTTTTGGAATACAACTTTTAAGTGCATAGAACTTCACATTTCACCTGCTGCATATACTGACCGTTAGACTTAGACTATTAAAACAGCACATTTTGCACTCTTTTTATGTTTTTATCTACTTTTTTTTGTGTTCAGAGTTCACAAATAAGTTAAACAACTGAAATAAATACCACAAACACAAATAGATATCAGAAAAAACTGTCAGAGAGAAATTAAGCATGCTGTTTTTGAAAAAATAGTGAAAAAAGTGAAAAAGCTACATTTTAGGCATTTAACCTGAAAAGTGACTTTTTCACAAAATTTCTATCAAATGAAAGTGAAAATCATTTCTTCTCATATAGTTTGACAAATCAATACCAATAGATCATTCAGAAAAGATGCCAAAGTAAAAATTCTAAATTTGCTGAAATGCACCTCTTAGGCCACAGACCACAATTAATTCCTCTATCAGTTCTTTATAACCTTTTGCATCATTAAAAAAATTGCACCATGCACTTTTGTCCAATTTTTTGTGTGTGTAATGCATTGTCCTAGTCCAAATATATATCCAAAATTCAGAAAGATTGAAGCAATCACTTTTACAAATTTAGCCAATACACATCCATACCCCTATTGACAAGTCAAGAGATGTTCCGAAAACTGTAAATATCACCTTTTTGCACTTGACCTAATCACTCATTCCATATCAAAATCAGTTAAAATACAACCTCCAAAAATTTATTTGACCTCTCTTCTTTCATTTCCACCCAAAAAGATTTAAGGAATGAGTGAGGAAAGGAAAGAAAAAAAATTAAGGAAAAATACACTCTAATTAAAAGGAACTATATTCGTGGACAACGAAAAGCGGGGTCATTAATTGTGGTCTTGGGCCTATTAGGGGCCTAAAACTTGACCAATTCTAATAAAACTTGGCATGATTCAAGCTTAGTATATTATAAAACAGGTTACAAAGTTTCAAAGCCATATGATACCAAATAAAAAAAATGTGGCATTTTTTATATCTGAATTTTGGGTGCTGAATTGTGGCGTTGAATTAGAACAATTAAAACTATCAAATTTGAGCTTCTAAAAACCAAAAGATACCAAAACTAACACTTTTTAATGTCTCTATGTATAAGTTAACATCTATTTAAAGCAACAGAAAGCATATGTCATGTATCAGACTTATGCAAAATGGCCAGAAGTTAATTTTATATGAGCCTGTGCCAAAAAATAGAGGTTTTCAATTAGGGTGAGGCCTTATATCAAATGTAATATTTTTCACTTACCACAATTTTCTGAAGTTGTTAAGTTATCAAACAAACTTTAACAGGTTATAAATGTACTTTTGATGGAAATATAAGTTTCAAATAGCATAACGCATGTGGATAAAATGGTCTTTACCAATGTTATGCTTAAAAAAACAGATTGCCAGTTTAGGCTGTTCCCCACATTTGCATATTTAAAAGCATATAAATGATATGGGAGATGGAGATATACTTCTTTTTGCTAAAATCTGTGCTCAGATATGATAAAACATGGAGCCTGGATGTAACAAGACTGTCACTTTCAACTATATATGCAGACAGTATGGTCTGATGCAAAGTTTATTAACTTTACTGTTTAAAAACTGAATGAAATGTCAGCCTGAAAAGGCCAATATTTAAACCACTAGCTATCCAACAGAAGAAAGTAAAGGTAGTCTGTGAAACAGAAATGGTTAAGCAACCAGTAATAAGTGTTTTTGATGTAGGTTCAGTGCAATCTGTTTTGGAATACAACTTTTAAGTGCATAGAACTTCACATTTCACCTGCTGCATATACTGACCGTTAGACTTAGACTATTAAAACAGCACATTTTGCACTCTTTTTATGTTTTTATCTACTTTTTTTTGTGTTCAGAGTTCACAAATAAGTTAAACAACTGAAATAAATACCACAAACACAAATAGATATCAGAAAAAAACTGTCAGAGAGAAATTAAGCATGCTGTTTTTGAAAAAATAGTGAAAAAAGTGAAAAAGCTACATTTTAGGCATTTAACCTGAAAAGTGACTTTTTCACAAAATTTCTATCAAATGAAAGTGAAAATCATTTCTTCTCATATAGTTTGACAAATCAATACCAATAGATCATTCAGAAAAGATGCCAAAGTAAAAATTCTAAATTTGCTGAAATGCACCTCTTAGGCCACAGACCACAATTAATTCCTCTATCAGTTCTTTATAACCTTTTGCATCATTAAAAAAATTGCACCATGCACTTTTGTCCAATTTTTTGTGTGTGTAATGCATTGTCCTAGTCCAAATATATATCCAAAATTCAGAAAGATTGAAGCAATCACTTTTACAAATTTAGCCAATACACATCCATACCCCTATTGACAAGTCAAGAGATGTTCCGAAAACTGTAAATATCACCTTTTTGCACTTGACCTAATCACTCATTCCATATCAAAATCAGTTAAAATACAACCTCCAAAAATTTATTTGACCTCTCTTCTTTCATTTCCACCCAAAAAGATTTAAGGAATGAGTGAGGAAAGGAAAGAAAAAAAATTAAGGAAAAATACACTCTAATTAAAAGGAACTATATTCGTGGACAACGAAAAGCGGGGTCATTAATTGTGGTCTTGGGCCTATTAGGGGCCTAAAACTTGACCAATTCTAATAAAACTTGGCATGATTCAAGCTTAGTATATTATAAAACAGGTTACAAAGTTTCAAAGCCATATGATACCAAATAAAAAAAATGTGGCATTTTTTATATCTGAATTTTGGGTGCTGAATTGTGGCGTTGAATTAGAACAATTAAAACTATCAAATTTGAGCTTCTAAAAACCAAAAGATACCAAAACTAACACTTTTTAATGTCTCTATGTATAAGTTAACATCTATTTAAAGCAACAGAAAGCATATGTCATGTATCAGACTTATGCAAAATGGCCAGAAGTTAATTTTATATGAGCCTGTGCCAAAAAATAGAGGTTTTCAATTAGGGTGAGGCCTTATATCAAATGTAATATTTTTCACTTACCACAATTTTCTGAAGTTGTTAAGTTATCAAACAAACTTTAACAGGTTATAAATGTACTTTTGATGGAAATATAAGTTTCAAATAGCATAACGCATGTGGATAAAATGGTCTTTACCAATGTTATGCTTAAAAAAACAGATTGCCAGTTTAGGCTGTTCCCCACATTTGCATATTTAAAAGCATATAAATGATATGGGAGATGGAGATATACTTCTTTTTGCTAAAATCTGTGCTCAGATATGATAAAACATGGAGCCTGGATGTAACAAGACTGTCACTTTCAACTATATATGCAGACAGTATGGTCTGATGCAAAGTTTATTAACTTTACTGTTTAAAAACTGAATGAAATGTCAGCCTGAAAAGGCCAATATTTAAACCACTAGCTATCCAACAGAAGAAAGTAAAGGTAGTCTGTGAAACAGAAATGGTTAAGCAACCAGTAATAAGTGTTTTTGATGTAGGTTCAGTGCAATCTGTTTTGGAATACAACTTTTAAGTGCATAGAACTTCACATTTCACCTGCTGCATATACTGACCGTTAGACTTAGACTATTAAAACAGCACATTTTGCACTCTTTTTATGTTTTTATCTACTTTTTTTTGTGTTCAGAGTTCACAAATAAGTTAAACAACTGAAATAAATACCACAAACACAAATAGATATCAGAAAAAAACTGTCAGAGAGAAATTAAGCATGCTGTTTTTGAAAAAATAGTGAAAAAAGTGAAAAAGCTACATTTTAGGCATTTAACCTGAAAAGTGACTTTTTCACAAAATTTCTATCAAATGAAAGTGAAAATCATTTCTTCTCATATAGTTTGACAAATCAATACCAATAGATCATTCAGAAAAGATGCCAAAGTAAAAATTCTAAATTTGCTGAAATGCACCTCTTAGGCCACAGACCACAATTAATTCCTCTATCAGTTCTTTATAACCTTTTGCATCATTAAAAAAATTGCACCATGCACTTTTGTCCAATTTTTTGTGTGTGTAATGCATTGTCCTAGTCCAAATATATATCCAAAATTCAGAAAGATTGAAGCAATCACTTTTACAAATTTAGCCAATACACATCCATACCCCTATTGACAAGTCAAGAGATGTTCCGAAAACTGTAAATATCACCTTTTTGCACTTGACCTAATCACTCATTCCATATCAAAATCAGTTAAAATACAACCTCCAAAAATTTATTTGACCTCTCTTCTTTCATTTCCACCCAAAAAGATTTAAGGAATGAGTGAGGAAAGGAAAGAAAAAAAATTAAGGAAAAATACACTCTAATTAAAAGGAACTATATTCGTGGACAACGAAAAGCGGGGTCATTAATTGTGGTCTTGGGCCTATTAGGGGCCTAAAACTTGACCAATTCTAATAAAACTTGGCATGATTCAAGCTTAGTATATTATAAAACAGGTTACAAAGTTTCAAAGCCATATGATACCAAATAAAAAAAATGTGGCATTTTTTATATCTGAATTTTGGGTGCTGAATTGTGGCGTTGAATTAGAACAATTAAAACTATCAAATTTGAGCTTCTAAAAACCAAAAGATACCAAAACTAACACTTTTTAATGTCTCTATGTATAAGTTAACATCTATTTAAAGCAACAGAAAGCATATGTCATGTATCAGACTTATGCAAAATGGCCAGAAGTTAATTTTATATGAGCCTGTGCCAAAAAATAGAGGTTTTCAATTAGGGTGAGGCCTTATATCAAATGTAATATTTTTCACTTACCACAATTTTCTGAAGTTGTTAAGTTATCAAACAAACTTTAACAGGTTATAAATGTACTTTTGATGGAAATATAAGTTTCAAATAGCATAACGCATGTGGATAAAATGGTCTTTACCAATGTTATGCTTAAAAAAACAGATTGCCAGTTTAGGCTGTTCCCCACATTTGCATATTTAAAAGCATATAAATGATATGGGAGATGGAGATATACTTCTTTTTGCTAAAATCTGTGCTCAGATATGATAAAACATGGAGCCTGGATGTAACAAGACTGTCACTTTCAACTATATATGCAGACAGTATGGTCTGATGCAAAGTTTATTAACTTTACTGTTTAAAAACTGAATGAAATGTCAGCCTGAAAAGGCCAATATTTAAACCACTAGCTATCCAACAGAAGAAAGTAAAGGTAGTCTGTGAAACAGAAATGGTTAAGCAACCAGTAATAAGTGTTTTTGATGTAGGTTCAGTGCAATCTGTTTTGGAATACAACTTTTAAGTGCATAGAACTTCACATTTCACCTGCTGCATATACTGACCGTTAGACTTAGACTATTAAAACAGCACATTTTGCACTCTTTTTATGTTTTTATCTACTTTTTTTTGTGTTCAGAGTTCACAAATAAGTTAAACAACTGAAATAAATACCACAAACACAAATAGATATCAGAAAAAAACTGTCAGAGAGAAATTAAGCATGCTGTTTTTGAAAAAATAGTGAAAAAAGTGAAAAAGCTACATTTTAGGCATTTAACCTGAAAAGTGACTTTTTCACAAAATTTCTATCAAATGAAAGTGAAAATCATTTCTTCTCATATAGTTTGACAAATCAATACCAATAGATCATTCAGAAAAGATGCCAAAGTAAAAATTCTAAATTTGCTGAAATGCACCTCTTAGGCCACAGACCACAATTAATTCCTCTATCAGTTCTTTATAACCTTTTGCATCATTAAAAAAATTGCACCATGCACTTTTGTCCAATTTTTTGTGTGTGTAATGCATTGTCCTAGTCCAAATATATATCCAAAATTCAGAAAGATTGAAGCAATCACTTTTACAAATTTAGCCAATACACATCCATACCCCTATTGACAAGTCAAGAGATGTTCCGAAAACTGTAAATATCACCTTTTTGCACTTGACCTAATCACTCATTCCATATCAAAATCAGTTAAAATACAACCTCCAAAAATTTATTTGACCTCTCTTCTTTCATTTCCACCCAAAAAGATTTAAGGAATGAGTGAGGAAAGGAAAGAAAAAAAATTAAGGAAAAATACACTCTAATTAAAAGGAACTATATTCGTGGACAACGAAAAGCGGGGTCATTAATTGTGGTCTTGGGCCTATTAGGGGCCTAAAACTTGACCAATTCTAATAAAACTTGGCATGATTCAAGCTTAGTATATTATAAAACAGGTTACAAAGTTTCAAAGCCATATGATACCAAATAAAAAAAATGTGGCATTTTTTATATCTGAATTTTGGGTGCTGAATTGTGGCGTTGAATTAGAACAATTAAAACTATCAAATTTGAGCTTCTAAAAACCAAAAGATACCAAAACTAACACTTTTTAATGTCTCTATGTATAAGTTAACATCTATTTAAAGCAACAGAAAGCATATGTCATGTATCAGACTTATGCAAAATGGCCAGAAGTTAATTTTATATGAGCCTGTGCCAAAAAATAGAGGTTTTCAATTAGGGTGAGGCCTTATATCAAATGTAATATTTTTCACTTACCACAATTTTCTGAAGTTGTTAAGTTATCAAACAAACTTTAACAGGTTATAAATGTACTTTTGATGGAAATATAAGTTTCAAATAGCATAACGCATGTGGATAAAATGGTCTTTACCAATGTTATGCTTAAAAAAACAGATTGCCAGTTTAGGCTGTTCCCCACATTTGCATATTTAAAAGCATATAAATGATATGGGAGATGGAGATATACTTCTTTTTGCTAAAATCTGTGCTCAGATATGATAAAACATGGAGCCTGGATGTAACAAGACTGTCACTTTCAACTATATATGCAGACAGTATGGTCTGATGCAAAGTTTATTAACTTTACTGTTTAAAAACTGAATGAAATGTCAGCCTGAAAAGGCCAATATTTAAACCACTAGCTATCCAACAGAAGAAAGTAAAGGTAGTCTGTGAAACAGAAATGGTTAAGCAACCAGTAATAAGTGTTTTTGATGTAGGTTCAGTGCAATCTGTTTTGGAATACAACTTTTAAGTGCATAGAACTTCACATTTCACCTGCTGCATATACTGACCGTTAGACTTAGACTATTAAAACAGCACATTTTGCACTCTTTTTATGTTTTTATCTACTTTTTTTTGTGTTCAGAGTTCACAAATAAGTTAAACAACTGAAATAAATACCACAAACACAAATAGATATCAGAAAAAAACTGTCAGAGAGAAATTAAGCATGCTGTTTTTGAAAAAATAGTGAAAAAAGTGAAAAAGCTACATTTTAGGCATTTAACCTGAAAAGTGACTTTTTCACAAAATTTCTATCAAATGAAAGTGAAAATCATTTCTTCTCATATAGTTTGACAAATCAATACCAATAGATCATTCAGAAAAGATGCCAAAGTAAAAATTCTAAATTTGCTGAAATGCACCTCTTAGGCCACAGACCACAATTAATTCCTCTATCAGTTCTTTATAACCTTTTGCATCATTAAAAAAATTGCACCATGCACTTTTGTCCAATTTTTTGTGTGTGTAATGCATTGTCCTAGTCCAAATATATATCCAAAATTCAGAAAGATTGAAGCAATCACTTTTACAAATTTAGCCAATACACATCCATACCCCTATTGACAAGTCAAGAGATGTTCCGAAAACTGTAAATATCACCTTTTTGCACTTGACCTAATCACTCATTCCATATCAAAATCAGTTAAAATACAACCTCCAAAAATTTATTTGACCTCTCTTCTTTCATTTCCACCCAAAAAGATTTAAGGAATGAGTGAGGAAAGGAAAGAAAAAAAATTAAGGAAAAATACACTCTAATTAAAAGGAACTATATTCGTGGACAACGAAAAGCGGGGTCATTAATTGTGGTCTTGGGCCTATTAGGGGCCTAAAACTTGACCAATTCTAATAAAACTTGGCATGATTCAAGCTTAGTATATTATAAAACAGGTTACAAAGTTTCAAAGCCATATGATACCAAATAAAAAAAATGTGGCATTTTTTATATCTGAATTTTGGGTGCTGAATTGTGGCGTTGAATTAGAACAATTAAAACTATCAAATTTGAGCTTCTAAAAACCAAAAGATACCAAAACTAACACTTTTTAATGTCTCTATGTATAAGTTAACATCTATTTAAAGCAACAGAAAGCATATGTCATGTATCAGACTTATGCAAAATGGCCAGAAGTTAATTTTATATGAGCCTGTGCCAAAAAATAGAGGTTTTCAATTAGGGTGAGGCCTTATATCAAATGTAATATTTTTCACTTACCACAATTTTCTGAAGTTGTTAAGTTATCAAACAAACTTTAACAGGTTATAAATGTACTTTTGATGGAAATATAAGTTTCAAATAGCATAACGCATGTGGATAAAATGGTCTTTACCAATGTTATGCTTAAAAAAACAGATTGCCAGTTTAGGCTGTTCCCCACATTTGCATATTTAAAAGCATATAAATGATATGGGAGATGGAGATATACTTCTTTTTGCTAAAATCTGTGCTCAGATATGATAAAACATGGAGCCTGGATGTAACAAGACTGTCACTTTCAACTATATATGCAGACAGTATGGTCTGATGCAAAGTTTATTAACTTTACTGTTTAAAAACTGAATGAAATGTCAGCCTGAAAAGGCCAATATTTAAACCACTAGCTATCCAACAGAAGAAAGTAAAGGTAGTCTGTGAAACAGAAATGGTTAAGCAACCAGTAATAAGTGTTTTTGATGTAGGTTCAGTGCAATCTGTTTTGGAATACAACTTTTAAGTGCATAGAACTTCACATTTCACCTGCTGCATATACTGACCGTTAGACTTAGACTATTAAAACAGCACATTTTGCACTCTTTTTATGTTTTTATCTACTTTTTTTTGTGTTCAGAGTTCACAAATAAGTTAAACAACTGAAATAAATACCACAAACACAAATAGATATCAGAAAAAAACTGTCAGAGAGAAATTAAGCATGCTGTTTTTGAAAAATAGTGAAAAAAGTGAAAAAGCTACATTTTAGGCATTTAACCTGAAAAGTGACTTTTTCACAAAATTTCTATCAAATGAAAGTGAAAATCATTTCTTCTCATATAGTTTGACAAATCAATACCAATAGATCATTCAGAAAAGATGCCAAAGTAAAAATTCTAAATTTGCTGAAATGCACCTCTTAGGCCACAGACCACAATTAATTCCTCTATCAGTTCTTTATAACCTTTTGCATCATTAAAAAAATTGCACCATGCACTTTTGTCCAATTTTTTGTGTGTGTAATGCATTGTCCTAGTCCAAATATATATCCAAAATTCAGAAAGATTGAAGCAATCACTTTTACAAATTTAGCCAATACACATCCATACCCCTATTGACAAGTCAAGAGATGTTCCGAAAACTGTAAATATCACCTTTTTGCACTTGACCTAATCACTCATTCCATATCAAAATCAGTTAAAATACAACCTCCAAAAATTTATTTGACCTCTCTTCTTTCATTTCCACCCAAAAAGATTTAAGGAATGAGTGAGGAAAGGAAAGAAAAAAAATTAAGGAAAAATACACTCTAATTAAAAGGAACTATATTCGTGGACAACGAAAAGCGGGGTCATTAATTGTGGTCTTGGGCCTATTAGGGGCCTAAAACTTGACCAATTCTAATAAAACTTGGCATGATTCAAGCTTAGTATATTATAAAACAGGTTACAAAGTTTCAAAGCCATATGATACCAAATAAAAAAAATGTGGCATTTTTTATATCTGAATTTTGGGTGCTGAATTGTGGCGTTGAATTAGAACAATTAAAACTATCAAATTTGAGCTTCTAAAAACCAAAAGATACCAAAACTAACACTTTTTAATGTCTCTATGTATAAGTTAACATCTATTTAAAGCAACAGAAAGCATATGTCATGTATCAGACTTATGCAAAATGGCCAGAAGTTAATTTTATATGAGCCTGTGCCAAAAAATAGAGGTTTTCAATTAGGGTGAGGCCTTATATCAAATGTAATATTTTTCACTTACCACAATTTTCTGAAGTTGTTAAGTTATCAAACAAACTTTAACAGGTTATAAATGTACTTTTGATGGAAATATAAGTTTCAAATAGCATAACGCATGTGGATAAAATGGTCTTTACCAATGTTATGCTTAAAAAAACAGATTGCCAGTTTAGGCTGTTCCCCACATTTGCATATTTAAAAGCATATAAATGATATGGGAGATGGAGATATACTTCTTTTTGCTAAAATCTGTGCTCAGATATGATAAAACATGGAGCCTGGATGTAACAAGACTGTCACTTTCAACTATATATGCAGACAGTATGGTCTGATGCAAAGTTTATTAACTTTACTGTTTAAAAACTGAATGAAATGTCAGCCTGAAAAGGCCAATATTTAAACCACTAGCTATCCAACAGAAGAAAGTAAAGGTAGTCTGTGAAACAGAAATGGTTAAGCAACCAGTAATAAGTGTTTTTGATGTAGGTTCAGTGCAATCTGTTTTGGAATACAACTTTTAAGTGCATAGAACTTCACATTTCACCTGCTGCATATACTGACCGTTAGACTTAGACTATTAAAACAGCACATTTTGCACTCTTTTTATGTTTTTATCTACTTTTTTTGTGTTCAGAGTTCACAAATAAGTTAAACAACTGAAATAAATACCACAAACACAAATAGATATCAGAAAAAAACTGTCAGAGAGAAATTAAGCATGCTGTTTTTGAAAAAATAGTGAAAAAAGTGAAAAAGCTACATTTTAGGCATTTAACCTGAAAAGTGACTTTTTCACAAAATTTCTATCAAATGAAAGTGAAAATCATTTCTTCTCATATAGTTTGACAAATCAATACCAATAGATCATTCAGAAAAGATGCCAAAGTAAAAATTCTAAATTTGCTGAAATGCACCTCTTAGGCCACAGACCACAATTAATTCCTCTATCAGTTCTTTATAACCTTTTGCATCATTAAAAAAATTGCACCATGCACTTTTGTCCAATTTTTTGTGTGTGTAATGCATTGTCCTAGTCCAAATATATATCCAAAATTCAGAAAGATTGAAGCAATCACTTTTACAAATTTAGCCAATACACATCCATACCCCTATTGACAAGTCAAGAGATGTTCCGAAAACTGTAAATATCACCTTTTTGCACTTGACCTAATCACTCATTCCATATCAAAATCAGTTAAAATACAACCTCCAAAAATTTATTTGACCTCTCTTCTTTCATTTCCACCCAAAAAGATTTAAGGAATGAGTGAGGAAAGGAAAGAAAAAAAATTAAGGAAAAATACACTCTAATTAAAAGGAACTATATTCGTGGACAACGAAAAGCGGGGTCATTAATTGTGGTCTTGGGCCTATTAGGGGCCTAAAACTTGACCAATTCTAATAAAACTTGGCATGATTCAAGCTTAGTATATTATAAAACAGGTTACAAAGTTTCAAAGCCATATGATACCAAATAAAAAAAATGTGGCATTTTTTATATCTGAATTTTGGGTGCTGAATTGTGGCGTTGAATTAGAACAATTAAAACTATCAAATTTGAGCTTCTAAAAACCAAAAGATACCAAAACTAACACTTTTTAATGTCTCTATGTATAAGTTAACATCTATTTAAAGCAACAGAAAGCATATGTCATGTATCAGACTTATGCAAAATGGCCAGAAGTTAATTTTATATGAGCCTGTGCCAAAAAATAGAGGTTTTCAATTAGGGTGAGGCCTTATATCAAATGTAATATTTTTCACTTACCACAATTTTCTGAAGTTGTTAAGTTATCAAACAAACTTTAACAGGTTATAAATGTACTTTTGATGGAAATATAAGTTTCAAATAGCATAACGCATGTGGATAAAATGGTCTTTACCAATGTTATGCTTAAAAAAACAGATTGCCAGTTTAGGCTGTTCCCCACATTTGCATATTTAAAAGCATATAAATGATATGGGAGATGGAGATATACTTCTTTTTGCTAAAATCTGTGCTCAGATATGATAAAACATGGAGCCTGGATGTAACAAGACTGTCACTTTCAACTATATATGCAGACAGTATGGTCTGATGCAAAGTTTATTAACTTTACTGTTTAAAAACTGAATGAAATGTCAGCCTGAAAAGGCCAATATTTAAACCACTAGCTATCCAACAGAAGAAAGTAAAGGTAGTCTGTGAAACAGAAATGGTTAAGCAACCAGTAATAAGTGTTTTTGATGTAGGTTCAGTGCAATCTGTTTTGGA
>NW_027267058.1:0-15099 GCF_963676685.1 Mytilus edulis
TCGTGTATAATTTTAGTCGCTGGGATGCTGTCTCATTGAGGGAAACGTGCATATCCTATTCACATGTTAGCCGGTGCACATGTCTTTTGGTTATTTGATTGCTAGGTTGCTGTCCCTTTGACGTTTACCCCCACATTTTTAATTCTTTTTGCTGCACACTATATACTTTCAAACATGCAGTACACATGTGTTATTTCATGTATTATAAAGTGAGAAAATGCTGAAGAGAAGAGCAAAGGACTAAGTAGAAAAAGAAGAAATGATGTATTTTTTTTTTTCGCCGTCAAAAACCGACCTGTTTAGGCTGCTCGTAAATCGGTTGTCTACAAATATAGTTCCTGTCATTTTTATGAATGTAAACTATAAGTAGTGTGTCTTTTAGGGGAACATTTTTGGCTTAAAGTTGTAAGTTATTTTATTTATGTTTTAGTGATTTGTATCATCATTTTGTAAAATGTTAACTTAAACAGATTGCATTGTGGGACTAAGTGTCAGAATTGTATGGATGGCAACTCTGTCTATATTAAAAAGCTTAACAATCGTAACTTTAAAAGCGCAACTTTTAACATGCGTCTAATAACTTTATTTCTTGTCACTAAGCAGATCATAATAAGTAAGCACACAAGTACATATCAAGATGTGCTACAGATTTAATGTTTTCTTTCTCACTGTAAATCTTCAAATGTGTGTTTTCATAAAAGAAATGTCTTCACTGGGGACTCTAGAGCTGAAACATGTTGTCTTCAGTTTAGCAGGGACTTAACTCTTCATGTCCTTTTTGTCATTTTTGCACAGAGCATCTAAAGGACACAACCAGTGCAGGAAAGCTATGCTTCCAAAACGACATGTTTACACTTAGCTACCAAATACTGCATCAAAATAATGATTTTGCGATATATTTCTAGAAATTTTTGCAACTCTTGGACATAAAACACACCCTTTCTTATAAAGACAAAAAATTGTATGTATAAAGGTTTCTACTTAACGTTTGTGAACGGGCTTATTATTCAATTTTAAAGTTTAACTTCATTAAAAGTTAAATATAACAGGTCACCAACCTTAAATTGTGTTGGGCCGAAAGACCTCTGAAAACGTAGGCCCTACCTATCATGCATTTACCCTTACATCCTATATGTAAGGCTCAAAATACTTCTTTGCCATGCACTTGCATATGAAAGAAGGTAGCTAACATTTTGAAATATTTCTCAATAAATATTTTTATTCCACAAAACATTCATGAAGAATTGCCATTTGATGTAGCTGCATGCTTCATGCATGTGCAGCGACAAATATATCAATCATTAAATAAAAAGATAGTACAATATATGTGTTGCCATACATTGCTTTAGTCAATTTGAAGTTCCAGTTAATAGATTCTACAAGGTACTCACAGAGAGGTGTTATTAGATGAAGCTGATTCATGTTCAGCGACAAATATGTCAGCCACAATACAATAAGATAGTAATATGTATGAGTTGCAAAACATTTCTACAGAGTCAAATTAAAATTCAAGTTGATAGATTCTTGTTGACCAAACCAAAAAAAGCGATGTAGGAAACGTCTAAAATACACAATGCTTGATTCTATTGATATCTTGGTGTTTAATGCCACTTTCATCACTGTTGGCATTTTCATTGCGGACAGTTTTTATATGTGGAAAATAAATTAAATCGAAAATAAACCTTTTACAAATGGTAGCATCTGCCAAGTGAAAAGTTCGTTCGTGTATAATTTTAGTCGCTGGGATGCTGTCTCATTGAGGGAAACGTGCATATCCTATTCACATGTTAGCCGGTGCACATGTCTTTTGGTTATTTTGATTGCTAGGTTGCTGTCCCTTTGACGTTTACCCCACATTTTTAATTCTTTTTGCTGCACACTATATACTTTCAAACATGCAGTACACATGTGTTATTTCATGTATTATAAAGTGAGAAAATGCTGAAGAGAAGAGCAAAGGACTAAGTAGAAAAAGAAGAAATGATGTATTTTTTTTTTCGCCGTCAAAAACCGACCTGTTTAGGCTGCTCGTAAATCGGTTGTCTACAAATATAGTTCCTGTCATTTTTATGAATGTAAACTATAAGTAGTGTGTCTTTTAGGGGAACATTTTTGGCTTAAAGTTGTAAGTTATTTTATTTATGTTTAGTGATTTGTATCATCATTTTGTAAAATGTTAACTTAAACAGATTGCATTGTGGGACTAAGTGTCAGAATTGTATGGATGGCAACTCTGTCTATATTAAAAAGCTTAACAATCGTAACTTTAAAAGCGCAACTTTTAACATGCGTCTAATAACTTTATTTCTTGTCACTAAGCAGATCATAATAAGTAAGCACACAAGTACATATCAAGATGTGCTACAGATTTAATGTTTTCTTTCTCACTGTAAATCTTCAAATGTGTGTTTTCATAAAAGAAATGTCTTCACTGGGGACTCTAGAGCTGAAACATGTTGTCTTCAGTTTAGCAGGGACTTAACTCTTCATGTCCTTTTTGTCATTTTTGCACAGAGCATCTAAAGGACACAACCAGTGCAGGAAAGCTATGCTTCCAAAACGACATGTTTACACTTAGCTACCAAATACTGCATCAAAATAATGATTTTGCGATATATTTCTAGAAATTTTTGCAACTCTTGGACATAAAACACACCCTTTCTTATAAAGACAAAAAATTGTATGTATAAAGGTTTCTACTTAACGTTTGTGAACGGGCTTATTATTCAATTTTAAAGTTTAACTTCATTAAAAGTTAAATATAACAGGTCACCAACCTTAAATTGTGTTGGGCCGAAAGACCTCTGAAAACGTAGGCCCTACCTCATCATGCATTTACCCTGACATCCTATATGTAAGGCTCAAAATACTTCTTTGCCATGCACTTGCATATGAAAAGAAGGTAGCTAACATTTTGAAATATTTCTCAATAAATATTTTTATTCCACAAAACATTCATGAAGAATTGCCATTTGATGTAGCTGCATGCTTCATGCATGTGCAGCGACAAATATATCAATCATTAAATAAAAAGATAGTACAATATATGTGTTGCCATACATTGCTTTAGTCAATTTGAAGTTCCAGTTAATAGATTCTACAAGGTACTCACAGAGAGGTGTTATTAGATGAAGCTGATTCATGTTCAGCGACAAATATGTCAGCCACAATACAATAAGATAGTAATATGTATGAGTTGCAAAACATTTCTACAGAGTCAAATTAAAATTCAAGTTGATAGATTCTTGTTGACCAAACCAAAAAAAGCGATGTAGGAAACGTCTAAAATACACAATGCTTGATTCTATTGATATCTTGGTGTTTAATGCCACTGTTCATCACTGTTGGCATTTTCATTGCGGACAGTTTTTATATGTGGAAAATAAATTAAATCGAAAATAAACCTTTTACAAATGGTAGCATCTGCCAAGTGAAAAGTTCGTTCGTGTATAATTTTAGTCGCTGGGATGCTGTCTCATTGAGGGAAACGTGCATATCCTATTCACATGTTAGCCGGTGCACATGTCTTTTGGTTATTTTGATTGCTAGGTTGCTGTCCCTTTGACGTTTACCCCACATTTTTAATTCTTTTTGCTGCACACTATATACTTTCAAACATGCAGTACACATGTGTTATTTCATGTATTATAAAGTGAGAAAATGCTGAAGAGAAGAGCAAAGGACTAAGTAGAAAAAGAAGAAATGATGTATTTTTTTTTTCGCCGTCAAAAACCGACCTGTTTAGGCTGCTCGTAAATCGGTTGTCTACAAATATAGTTCCTGTCATTTTTATGAATGTAAACTATAAGTAGTGTGTCTTTTAGGGGAACATTTTTGGCTTAAAGTTGTAAGTTATTTTATTTATGTTTTAGTGATTTGTATCATCATTTTGTAAAATGTTAACTTAAACAGATTGCATTGTGGGACTAAGTGTCAGAATTGTATGGATGGCAACTCTGTCTATATTAAAAAGCTTAACAATCGTAACTTTAAAAGCGCAACTTTTAACATGCGTCTAATAACTTTATTTCTTGTCACTAAGCAGATCATAATAAGTAAGCACACAAGTACATATCAAGATGTGCTACAGATTTAATGTTTTCTTTCTCACTGTAAATCTTCAAATGTGTGTTTTCATAAAAGAAATGTCTTCACTGGGGACTCTAGAGCTGAAACATGTTGTCTTCAGTTTAGCAGGGACTTAACTCTTCATGTCCTTTTTGTCATTTTTGCACAGAGCATCTAAAGGACACAACCAGTGCAGGAAAGCTATGCTTCCAAAACGACATGTTTACACTTAGCTACCAAATACTGCATCAAAATAATGATTTTGCGATATATTTCTAGAAATTTTTGCAACTCTTGGACATAAAACACACCCTTTCTTATAAAGACAAAAAATTGTATGTATAAAGGTTTCTACTTAACGTTTGTGAACGGGCTTATTATTCAATTTTTAAAGTTTAACTTCATTAAAAGTTAAATATAACAGGTCACCAACCTTAAATTGTGTTGGGCCGAAAGACCTCTGAAAACGTAGGCCCTACCTATCATGCATTTACCCTGACATCCTATATGTAAGGCTCAAAATACTTCTTTGCCATGCACTTGCATATGAAAAGAAGGTAGCTAACATTTTGAAATATTTCTCAATAAATATTTTTATTCCACAAAACATTCATGAAGAATTGCCATTTGATGTAGCTGCATGCTTCATGCATGTGCAGCGACAAATATATCAATCATTAAATAAAAAGATAGTACAATATATGTGTTGCCATACATTGCTTTAGTCAATTTGAAGTTCCAGTTAATAGATTCTACAAGGTACTCACAGAGAGGTGTTATTAGATGAAGCTGATTCATGTTCAGCGACAAATATGTCAGCCACAATACAATAAGATAGTAATATGTATGAGTTGCAAAACATTTCTACAGAGTCAAATTAAAATTCAAGTTGATAGATTCTTGTTGACCAAACCAAAAAAAGCGATGTAGGAAACGTCTAAAATACACAATGCTTGATTCTATTGATATCTTGGTGTTTAATGCCACTTTCATCACTGTTGGCATTTTCATTGCGGACAGTTTTTATATGTGGAAAATAAATTAAATCGAAAATAAACCTTTTACAAATGGTAGCATCTGCCAAGTGAAAAGTTCGTTCGTGTATAATTTTAGTCGCTGGGATGCTGTCTCATTGAGGGAAACGTGCATATCCTATTCACATGTTAGCCGGTGCACATGTCTTTTGGTTATTTTGATTGCTAGGTTGCTGTCCCTTTGACGTTTACCCCACATTTTTAATTCTTTTTGCTGCACACTATATACTTTCAAACATGCAGTACACATGTGTTATTTCATGTATTATAAAGTGAGAAAATGCTGAAGAGAAGAGCAAAGGACTAAGTAGAAAAAGAAGAAATGATGTATTTTTTTTTTCGCCGTCAAAAACCGACCTGTTTAGGCTGCTCGTAAATCGGTTGTCTACAAATATAGTTCCTGTCATTTTTATGAATGTAAACTATAAGTAGTGTGTCTTTTAGGGGAACATTTTTGGCTTAAAGTTGTAAGTTATTTTATTTATGTTTTAGTGATTTGTATCATCATTTTGTAAAATGTTAACTTAAACAGATTGCATTGTGGGACTAAGTGTCAGAATTGTATGGATGGCAACTCTGTCTATATTAAAAAGCTTAACAATCGTAACTTTAAAAGCGCAACTTTTAACATGCGTCTATAACTTTATTTCTTGTCACTAAGCAGATCATAATAAGTAAGCACACAAGTACATATCAAGATGTGCTACAGATTTAATGTTTTCTTTCTCACTGTAAATCTTCAAATGTGTGTTTCATAAAAGAAATGTCTTCACTGGGGACTCTAGAGCTGAAACATGTTGTCTTCAGTTTAGCAGGGACTTAACTCTTCATGTCCTTTTTGTCATTTTTGCACAGAGCATCTAAAGGACACAACCAGTGCAGGAAAGCTATGCTTCCAAAACGACATGTTTACACTTAGCTACCAAATACTGCATCAAAATAATGATTTTGCGATATATTTCTAGAAATTTTTGCAACTCTTGGACATAAAACACACCCTTTCTTATAAAGACAAAAAATTGTATGTATAAAGGTTTCTACTTAACGTTTGTGAACGGGCTTATTATTCAATTTTAAAGTTTAACTTCATTAAAAGTTAAATATAACAGGTCACCAACCTTAAATTGTGTTGGGCCGAAAGACCTCTGAAAACGTAGGCCCTACCTATCATGCATTTACCCTGACATCCTATATGTAAGGCTCAAAATACTTCTTTGCCATGCACTTGCATATGAAAAGAAGGTAGCTAACATTTTGAAATATTTCTCAATAAATATTTTTATTCCACAAAACATTCATGAAGAATTGCCATTTGATGTAGCTGCATGCTTCATGCATGTGCAGCGACAAATATATCAATCATTAAATAAAAAGATAGTACAATATATGTGTTGCCATACATTGCTTTAGTCAATTTGAAGTTCCAGTAATAGATTCTACAAGGTACTCACAGAGAGGTGTTATTAGATGAAGCTGATTCATGTTCAGCGACAAATATGTCAGCCACAATACAATAAGATAGTAATATGTATGAGTTGCAAAACATTTCTACAGAGTCAAATTAAAATTCAAGTTGATAGATTCTTGTTGACCAAACCAAAAAAAGCGATGTAGGAAACGTCTAAAATACACAATGCTTGATTCTATTGATATCTTGGTGTTTAATGCCACTTTCATCACTGTTGGCATTTTCATTGCGGACAGTTTTTTATATGTGGAAAATAAATTAAATCGAAAATAAACCTTTTACAAATGGTAGCATCTGCCAAGTGAAAAGTTCGTTCGTGTATAATTTTAGTCGCTGGGATGCTGTCTCATTGAGGGAAACGTGCATATCCTATTCACATGTTAGCCGGTGCACATGTCTTTTGGTTATTTTGATTGCTAGGTTGCTGTCCCTTTGACGTTTACCCCACATTTTTAATTCTTTTTGCTGCACACTATATACTTTCAAACATGCAGTACACATGTGTTATTTCATGTATTATAAAGTGAGAAAATGCTGAAGAGAAGAGCAAAGGACTAAGTAGAAAAAGAAGAAATGATGTATTTTTTTTTTCGCCGTCAAAAACCGACCTGTTTAGGCTGCTCGTAAATCGGTTGTCTACAAATATAGTTCCTGTCATTTTTATGAATGTAAACTATAAGTAGTGTGTCTTTTAGGGGAACATTTTTGGCTTAAAGTTGTAAGTTATTTTATTTATGTTTTAGTGATTTGTATCATCATTTTGTAAAATGTTAACTTAAACAGATTGCATTGTGGGACTAAGTGTCAGAATTGTATGGATGGCAACTCTGTCTATATTAAAAAGCTTAACAATCGTAACTTTAAAAGCGCAACTTTTAACATGCGTCTAATAACTTTATTTCTTGTCACTAAGCAGATCATAATAAGTAAGCACACAAGTACATATCAATATGTGCTACAGATTTAATGTTTTCTTTCTCACTGTAAATCTTCAAATGTGTGTTTTCATAAAAGAAATGTCTTCACTGGGGACTCTAGAGCTGAAACATGTTGTCTTCAGTTTAGCAGGGACTTAACTCTTCATGTCCTTTTTGTCATTTTTGCACAGAGCATCTAAAGGACACAACCAGTGCAGGAAAGCTATGCTTCCAAAACGACATGTTTACACTTAGCTACCAAATACTGCATCAAAATAATGATTTTGCGATATATTTCTAGAAATTTTGCAACTCTTGGACATAAAACACACCCTTTCTTATAAAGACAAAAAATTGTATGTATAAAGGTTTCTACTTAACGTTTGTGAACGGGCTTATTATTCAATTTTAAGTTTAACTTCATTAAAAGTTAAATATAACAGGTCACCAACCTTAAATTGTGTTGGGCCGAAAGACCTCTGAAAACGTAGGCCCTACCTATCATGCATTTACCCTGACATCCTATATGTAAGGCTCAAAATACTTCTTTGCCATGCACTTGCATATGAAAAGAAGGTAGCTAACATTTTGAAATATTTCTCAATAAATATTTTTATTCCACAAAACATTCATGAAGAATTGCCATTTGATGTAGCTGCATGCTTCATGCATGTGCAGCGACAAATATATCAATCATTAAATAAAAAGATAGTACAATATATGTGTTGCCATACATTGCTTTAGTCAATTTGAAGTTCCAGTTAATAGATTCTACAAGGTACTCACAGAGAGGTGTTATTAGATGAAGCTGATTCATGTTCAGCGACAAATATGTCAGCCACAATACAATAAGATAGTAATATGTATGAGTTGCAAAACATTTCTACAGAGTCAAATTAAAATTCAAGTTGATAGATTCTTGTTGACCAACCAAAAAAAGCGATGTAGGAAACGTCTAAAATACACAATGCTTGATTCTATTGATATCTTGGTGTTTAATGCCACTTTCATCACTGTTGGCATTTTCATTGCGGACAGTTTTTATATGTGGAAAATAAATTAAATCGAAAATAAACCTTTTACAAATGGTAGCATCTGCCAAGTGAAAAGTTCGTTCGTGTATAATTTTAGTCGCTGGGATGCTGTCTCATTGAGGGAAACGTGCATATCCTATTCACATGTTAGCCGGTGCACATGTCTTTTGGTTATTTTGATTGCTAGGTTGCTGTCCCTTTGACGTTTACCCCACATTTTTAATTCTTTTTGCTGCACACTATATACTTTCAAACATGCAGTACACATGTGTTATTTCATGTATTATAAAGTGAGAAAATGCTGAAGAGAAGAGCAAAGGACTAAGTAGAAAAAGAAGAAATGATGTATTTTTTTTTTCGCCGTCAAAAACCGACCTGTTTAGGCTGCTCGTAAATCGGTTGTCTACAAATATAGTTCCTGTCATTTTTATGAATGTAAACTATAAGTAGTGTGTCTTTTAGGGGAACATTTTTGGCTTAAAGTTGTAAGTTATTTTATTTATGTTTTAGTGATTTGTATCATCATTTTGTAAAATGTTAACTTAAACAGATTGCATTGTGGGACTAAGTGTCAGAATGTATGGATGGCAACTCTGTCTATATTAAAAAGCTTAACAATCGTAACTTTAAAAGCGCAACTTTTAACATGCGTCTAATAACTTTATTTCTTGTCACTAAGCAGATCATAATAAGTAAGCACACAAGTACATATCAAGATGTGCTACAGATTTAATGTTTTCTTTCTCACTGTAAATCTTCAAATGTGTGTTTTCATAAAAGAAATGTCTTCACTGGGGACTCTAGAGCTGAAACATGTTGTCTTCAGTTTAGCAGGGACTTAACTCTTCATGTCCTTTTTGTCATTTTTGCACAGAGCATCTAAAGGACACAACCAGTGCAGGAAAGCTATGCTTCCAAAACGACATGTTTACACTTAGCTACCAAATACTGCATCAAAATAATGATTTTGCGATATATTTCTAGAAATTTTTTGCAACTCTTGGACATAAAACACACCCTTTCTTATAAAGACAAAAAATTGTATGTATAAAGGTTTCTACTTAACGTTTGTGAACGGGCTTATTATTCAATTTTAAAGTTTAACTTCATTAAAAGTTAAATATAACAGGTCACCAACCTTAAATTGTGTTGGGCCGAAAGACCTCTGAAAACGTAGGCCCTACCTATCATGCATTTACCCTGACATCCTATATGTAAGGCTCAAAATACTTCTTTGCCATGCACTTGCATATGAAAAGAAGGTAGCTAACATTTTGAAATATTTCTCAATAAATATTTTTATTCCACAAAACATTCATGAAGAATTGCCATTTGATGTAGCTGCATGCTTCATGCATGTGCAGCGACAAATATATCAATCATTAAATAAAAAGATAGTACAATATATGTGTTGCCATACATTGCTTTAGTCAATTTGAAGTTCCAGTTAATAGATTCTACAAGGTACTCACAGAGAGGTGTTATTAGATGAAGCTGATTCATGTTCAGCGACAAATATGTCAGCCACAATACAATAAGATAGTAATATGTATGAGTTGCAAAACATTTCTACAGAGTCAAATTAAAATTCAAGTTGATAGATTCTTGTTGACCAAACCAAAAAAAGCGATGTAGGAAACGTCTAAAATACACAATGCTTGATTCTATTGATATCTTGGTGTTTAATGCCACTTTCATCACTGTTGGCATTTTCATTGCGGACAGTTTTTATATGTGGAAAATAAATTAAATCGAAAATAAACCTTTTACAAATGGTAGCATCTGCCAAGTGAAAAGTTCGTTCGTGTATAATTTTAGTCGCTGGGATGCTGTCTCATTGAGGGAAACGTGCATATCCTATTCACATGTTAGCCGGTGCACATGTCTTTTGGTTATTTTGATTGCTAGGTTGCTGTCCCTTTGACGTTTACCCCACATTTTTAATTCTTTTTGCTGCACACTATATACTTTCAAACATGCAGTACACATGTGTTATTTCATGTATTATAAAGTGAGAAAATGCTGAAGAGAAGAGCAAAGGACTAAGTAGAAAAAGAAGAAATGATGTATTTTTTTTTTCGCCGTCAAAAACCGACCTGTTTAGGCTGCTCGTAAATCGGTTGTCTACAAATATAGTTCCTGTCATTTTTATGAATGTAAACTATAAGTAGTGTGTCTTTTAGGGGAACATTTTTGGCTTAAAGTTGTAAGTTATTTTATTTATGTTTAGTGATTTGTATCATCATTTTGTAAAATGTTAACTTAAACAGATTGCATTGTGGGACTAAGTGTCAGAATTGTATGGATGGCAACTCTGTCTATATTAAAAAGCTTAACAATCGTAACTTTAAAAGCGCAACTTTTAACATGCGTCTAATAACTTTATTTCTTGTCACTAAGCAGATCATAATAAGTAAGCACACAAGTACATATCAAGATGTGCTACAGATTTAATGTTTTCTTTCTCACTGTAAATCTTCAAATGTGTGTTTTCATAAAAGAAATGTCTTCACTGGGGACTCTAGAGCTGAAACATGTTGTCTTCAGTTTAGCAGGGACTTAACTCTTCATGTCCTTTTTGTCATTTTTGCACAGAGCATCTAAAGGACACAACCAGTGCAGGAAAGCTATGCTTCCAAAACGACATGTTTACACTTAGCTACCAAATACTGCATCAAAATAATGATTTTGCGATATATTTCTAGAAATTTTTGCAACTCTTGGACATAAAACACACCCTTTCTTATAAAGACAAAAAATTGTATGTATAAAGGTTTCTACTTAACGTTTGTGAACGGGCTTATTATTCAATTTTAAAGTTTAACTTCATTAAAAGTTAAATATAACAGGTCACCAACCTTAAATTGTGTTGGGCCGAAAGACCTCTGAAAACGTAGGCCCTACCTATCATGCATTTACCCTGACATCCTATATGTAAGGCTCAAAATACTTCTTTGCCATGCACTTGCATATGAAAAGAAGGTAGCTAACATTTTGAAATATTTCTCAATAAATATTTTTTTTCCACAAAACATTCATGAAGAATTGCCATTTGATGTAGCTGCATGCTTCATGCATGTGCAGCGACAAATATATCAATCATTAAATAAAAAGATAGTACAATATATGTGTTGCCATACATTGCTTTAGTCAATTTGAAGTTCCAGTTAATAGATTCTACAAGGTACTCACAGAGAGGTGTTATTAGATGAAGCTGATTCATGTTCAGCGACAAATATGTCAGCCACAATACAATAAGATAGTAATATGCATGAGTTGCAAAACATTTCTACAGAGTCAAATTAAAATTCAAGTTGATAGATTCTTGTTGACCAAACCAAAAAAAGCGATGTAGGAAACGTCTAAAATACACAATGCTTGATTCTATTGATATCTTGGTGTTTAATGCCACTTTCATCACTGTTGGCATTTTCATTGCGGACAGTTTTTATATGTGGAAAATAAATTAAATCGAAAATAAACCTTTTACAAATGGTAGCATCTGCCAAGTGAAAAGTTCGTTCGTGTATAATTTTAGTCGCTGGGATGCTGTCCTCATTGAGGGAAACGTGCATATCCTATTCACATGTTAGCCGGTGCACATGTCTTTTGGTTATTTTGATTGCTAGGTTGCTGTCCCTTTGACGTTTACCCCACATTTTTAATTCTTTTTGCTGCACACTATATACTTTCAAACATGCAGTACACATGTGTTATTTCATGTATTATAAAGTGAGAAAATGCTGAAGAGAAGAGCAAAGGACTAAGTAGAAAAAGAAGAAATGATGTATTTTTTTTTTTCGCCGTCAAAAACCGACCTGTTTAGGCTGCTCGTAAATCGGTTGTCTACAAATATAGTTCCTGTCATTTTTATGAATGTAAACTATAAGTAGTGTGTCTTTTAGGGGAACATTTTTGGCTTAAAGTTGTAAGTTATTTTATTTATGTTTTAGTGATTTGTATCATCATTTTGTAAAATGTTAACTTAAACAGATTGCATTGTGGGACTAAGTGTCAGAATTGTATGGATGGCAACTCTGTCTATATTAAAAAGCTTAACAATCGTAACTTTAAAAGCGCAACTTTTAACATGCGTCTAATAACTTTATTTCTTGTCACTAAGCAGATCATAATAAGTAAGCACACAAGTACATATCAAGATGTGCTACAGATTTAATGTTTTCTTTCTCACTGTAAATCTTCAAATGTGTGTTTTCATAAAAGAAATGTCTTCACTGGGGACTCTAGAGCTGAAACATGTTGTCTTCAGTTTAGCAGGGACTTAACTCTTCATGTCCTTTTTGTCATTTTTGCACAGAGCATCTAAAGGACACAACCAGTGCAGGAAAGCTATGCTTCCAAAACGACATGTTTACACTTAGCTACCAAATACTGCATCAAAATAATGATTTTGCGATATATTTCTAGAAATTTTTGCAACTCTTGGACATAAAACACACCCTTTCTTATAAAGACAAAAAATTGTATGTATAAAGGTTTCTACTTAACGTTTGTGAACGGGCTTATTATTCAATTTTAAAGTTTAACTTCATTAAAAGTTAAATATAACAGGTCACCAACCTTAAATTGTGTTGGGCCGAAAGACCTCTGAAAACGTAGGCCCTACCTATCATGCATTTACCCTGACATCCTATATGTAAGGCTCAAAATACTTCTTTGCCATGCACTTGCATATGAAAAGAAGGTAGCTAACATTTTGAAATATTCTCAATAAATATTTTTTTTCCACAAAACATTCATGAAGAATTGCCATTTGATGTAGCTGCATGCTTCATGCATGTGCAGCGACAAATATATCAATCATTAAATAAAAAGATAGTACAATATATGTGTTGCCATACATTGCTTTAGTCAATTTGAAGTTCCAGTTAATAGATTCTACAAGGTACTCACAGAGAGGTGTTATTAGATGAAGCTGATTCATGTTCAGCGACAAATATGTCAGCCACAATACAATAAGATAGTAATATGCATGAGTTGCAAAACATTTCTACAGAGTCAAATTAAAATTCAAGTTGATAGATTCTTGTTGACCAAACCAAAAAAAGCGATGTAGGAAACGTCTAAAATACACAATGCTTGATTCTATTGATATCTTGGTGTTTAATGCCACTTTCATCACTGTTGGCATTTTCATTGCGGACAGTTTTTATATGTGGAAAATAAAATTAAATCGAAAATAAACCTTTTACAAATGGTAGCATCTGCCAAGTGAAAAGTTCGTTCGTGTATAATTTTAGTCGCTGGGATGCTGTCTCATTGAGGGAAACGTGCATATCCTATTCACATGTTAGCCGGTGCACATGTCTTTTGGTTATTTTGATTGCTAGGTTGCTGTCCCTTTGACGTTTACCCCACATTTTAATTCTTTTTGCTGCACACTATATACTTTCAAACATGCAGTACACATGTGTTATTTCATGTATTATAAAGTGAGAAAATGCTGAAGAGAAGAGCAAAGGACTAAGTAGAAAAAGAAGAAATGATGTATTTTTTTTTTTCGCCGTCAAAAACCGACCTGTTTAGGCTGCTCGTAAATCGGTTGTCTACAAATATAGTTCCTGTCATTTTTATGAATGTAAACTATAAGTAGTGTGTCTTTTAGGGGAACATTTTTGGCTTAAAGTTGTAAGTTATTTTATTTATGTTTTAGTGATTTGTATCATCATTTTGTAAAATGTTAACTTAAACAGATTGCATTGTGGGACTAAGTGTCAGAATTGTATGGATGGCAACTCTGTCTATATTAAAAAGCTTAACAATCGTAACTTTAAAAGCGCAACTTTTAACATGCGTCTAATAACTTTATTTCTTGTCACTAAGCAGATCATAATAAGTAAGCACACAAGTACATATCAAGATGTGCTACAGATTTAATGTTTTCTTTCTCACTGTAAATCTTCAAATGTGTGTTTTCATAAAAGAAATGTCTTCACTGGGGACTCTAGAGCTGAAACATGTTGTCTTCAGTTTAGCAGGGACTTAACTCTTCATGTCCTTTTTGTCATTTTTGCACAGAGCATCTAAAGGACACAACCAGTGCAGGAAAGCTATGCTTCCAAAACGACATGTTTACACTTAGCTACCAAATACTGCATCAAAATAATGATTTTGCGATATATTTCTAGAAATTTTTGCAACTCTTGGACATAAAACACACCCTTTCTTATAAAGACAAAAAATTGTATGTATAAAGGTTTCTACTTAACGTTTGTGAACGGGCTTATTATTCAATTTTAAAGTTTAACTTCATTAAAAGTTAAATATAACAGGTCACCAACCTTAAATTGTGTTGGGCCGAAAGACCTCTGAAAACGTAGGCCCTACCTATCATGCATTTACCCTGACATCCTATATGTAAGGCTCAAAATACTTCTTTGCCATGCACTTGCATATGAAAAGAAGGTAGCTAACATTTTGAAATATTTCTCAATAAATATTTTTATTCCACAAAACATTCATGAAGAATTGCCATTTGATGTAGCTGCATGCTTCATGCATGTGCAGCGACAAATATATCAATCATTAAATAAAAAGATAGTACAATATATGTGTTG
>NW_027267059.1:0-10326 GCF_963676685.1 Mytilus edulis
TGAGACAACTATGGACCGAGCAAAATAGCTAAAAGACTTTTATGTACAAGTTGGACAGTAAGACGGAAAAAAAGTGTTACGTCAATTTACCGCAACCCATCATCAAAAATATCCAAAGAAATTCAATATGCACGTTTAACAGCAAAGTAAAAAAACAAGAGTGCGGTTATGCACAGAAATATATATATCTATATATATATAAAAATGTATATTTTTGTATATGCAATGAGTTACTAGTGGTTACGTTTTCGAAATTAAAATTAAAGTAAAGTTAAGTTAAGTTACATTGAATATAGTACATATTTATTTAATTATTTTTACCTCCGGCAGTGAGGCGAGAACATGGGATCTTTTAGCTGTCAGTCGCGCATCTTACCGCTGAGCCACAGAATCAATTGCTCAAATTGTGTATTCTTAAGTATATAGCTCTACTCTATTGCGTAGCTCTACTCTACGGCCAGGAAAGAGAAAAAAAAAACTATTTCCCCACTTCCAGCTTCTTTTTTTCAAATAAATTTTAACATGATTGATTTATTTTTAATTTGAAACAAAGATAGAAGATATTAGTTTATTGTCTGTTAATTTTCCTGAACCACGGATGATAGACGGTTGCTTTATCTTTTTTTTTCTTCTCAATAATGTATTTCAATACTTTCGAACAATTTAGTTGCTAGTTTTTTTGGTCTTGAATGAATGAATAATTGAATTAAATTCGCAGATACATGTTCCAATTACATGTATTGTTTAAATAATGTTGGTTTGTTGATGTAATACCTGTTATCTGTGATAGTGTTGTAATATTTGCCGCTGGACATGGATCATGTTTAACAATCCAAATGATTATTTATGTTAAAAATTGGTAAGATTGATATAGCCAATAACCTTTAAACAAGGGGGAAGACTATATACCAAATGACAAGGCGAAGAAGGGATTATAGCAACTGAAGGAGATTTGGTGGGACTTGCGGTTGGAATACAAATACTGGCGTGTGAAGTTACCATTTGCTTATGTCATTACTCTTTGTAAAGGTTATAAGTGTAGTTCATTGTTTAACTTTACCACGACCCGTTAGTATATAGGATATTAATTTTTATACGAAAATGGTGTTTTCTTTGTTCAATAATTGCAAAATACCTACTATGCTCTGCAATATCACTATTCGAATGCTTATCTGGGTCATTTTTAAATATTTTGCTTTATTGGACAACACAATTTGTCTACAATGATGTTATTTGCAAAAAAACGACTAAAACATCTTTAGAGTTACGTCCCTGCTAAACTGAAGTCTTCAGGTTTCAGCTGTAGAGGTCCTAGTGAAGACATATTTTTTTAATTCTTCACGCACACACGTGCACAGTTAATGAACAAAGTTCGCAAAATGAACCATAGAATGCACTCTGAAGTATATCTTAACATTTACTCGTGACTGATGCTGAACTGCATACAAACATACGTTGAAGTCATAGGTACAAAAAAAAGGGCCTTAGCATCATGTTTGACAGTAACAAAAAAGTGTATACGGTATACGTCAATGAGACAACTATGGACCGAGCAAAATAGCTAAAAGACTTTTATGTACAAGTTGGACAGTAAGACGGAAAAAAAGTGTTACGTCAATTTACCGCAACCCATCATCAAAAATATCCAAAGAAATTCAATATGCACGTTTAACAGCAAAGTAAAAAAACAAGAGTGCGGTTATGCACAGAAATATATATATCTATATATATATAAAAATGTATATTTTTGTATATGCAATGAGTTACTAGTGGTTACGTTTTCGAAATTAAAATTAAAGTAAAGTTAAGTTAAGTTACATTGAATATAGTACATATTTATTTAATTATTTTTACCTCCGGCAGTGAGGCGAGAACATGGGATCTTTTAGCTGTCAGTCGCGCATCTTACCGCTGAGCCACAGAATCAATTGCTCAAATTGTGTATTCTTAAGTATATAGCTCTACTCTATTGCGTAGCTCTACTCTACGGCCAGGAAAGAGAAAAAAAAAACTATTTCCCCACTTCCAGCTTCTTTTTTTCAAATAAATTTTAACATGATTGATTTATTTTTAATTTGAAACAAAGATAGAAGATATTAGTTTATTGTCTGTTAATTTTCCTGAACCACGGATGATAGACGGTTGCTTTATCTTTTTTTTTCTTCTCAATAATGTATTTCAATACTTTCGAACAATTTAGTTGCTAGTTTTTTTGGTCTTGAATGAATGAATAATTGAATTAAATTCGCAGATACATGTTCCAATTACATGTATTGTTTAAATAATGTTGGTTTGTTGATGTAATACCTGTTATCTGTGATAGTGTTGTAATATTTGCCGCTGGACATGGATCATGTTTAACAATCCAAATGATTATTTATGTTAAAAATTGGTAAGATTGATATAGCCAATAACCTTTAAACAAGGGGGAAGACTATATACCAAATGACAAGGCGAAGAAGGGATTATAGCAACTGAAGGAGATTTGGTGGGACTTGCGGTTGGAATACAAATACTGGCGTGTGAAGTTACCATTTGCTTATGTCATTACTCTTTGTAAAGGTTATAAGTGTAGTTCATTGTTTAACTTTACCACGACCCGTTAGTATATAGGATATTAATTTTTATACGAAAATGGTGTTTTCTTTGTTCAATAATTGCAAAATACCTACTATGCTCTGCAATATCACTATTCGAATGCTTATCTGGGTCATTTTTAAATATTTTGCTTTATTGGACAACACAATTTGTCTACAATGATGTTATTTGCAAAAAAACGACTAAAACATCTTTAGAGTTACGTCCCTGCTAAACTGAAGTCTTCAGGTTTCAGCTGTAGAGGTCCTAGTGAAGACATATTTTTTTAATTCTTCACGCACACACGTGCACAGTTAATGAACAAAGTTCGCAAAATGAACCATAGAATGCACTCTGAAGTATATCTTAACATTTACTCGTGACTGATGCTGAACTGCATACAAACATACGTTGAAGTCATAGGTACAAAAAAAAGGGCCTTAGCATCATGTTTGACAGTAACAAAAAAGTGTATACGGTATACGTCAATGAGACAACTATGGACCGAGCAAAATAGCTAAAAGACTTTTATGTACAAGTTGGACAGTAAGACGGAAAAAAAGTGTTACGTCAATTTACCGCAACCCATCATCAAAAATATCCAAAGAAATTCAATATGCACGTTTAACAGCAAAGTAAAAAAACAAGAGTGCGGTTATGCACAGAAATATATATATCTATATATATATAAAAATGTATATTTTTGTATATGCAATGAGTTACTAGTGGTTACGTTTTCGAAATTAAAATTAAAGTAAAGTTAAGTTAAGTTACATTGAATATAGTACATATTTATTTAATTATTTTTACCTCCGGCAGTGAGGCGAGAACATGGGATCTTTTAGCTGTCAGTCGCGCATCTTACCGCTGAGCCACAGAATCAATTGCTCAAATTGTGTATTCTTAAGTATATAGCTCTACTCTATTGCGTAGCTCTACTCTACGGCCAGGAAAGAGAAAAAAAAACTATTTCCCCACTTCCAGCTTCTTTTTTTCAAATAAATTTTAACATGATTGATTTATTTTTAATTTGAAACAAAGATAGAAGATATTAGTTTATTGTCTGTTAATTTTCCTGAACCACGGATGATAGACGGTTGCTTTATCTTTTTTTTTCTTCTCAATAATGTATTTCAATACTTTCGAACAATTTAGTTGCTAGTTTTTTTGGTCTTGAATGAATGAATAATTGAATTAAATTCGCAGATACATGTTCCAATTACATGTATTGTTTAAATAATGTTGGTTTGTTGATGTAATACCTGTTATCTGTGATAGTGTTGTAATATTTGCCGCTGGACATGGATCATGTTTAACAATCCAAATGATTATTTATGTTAAAAATTGGTAAGATTGATATAGCCAATAACCTTTAAACAAGGGGGAAGACTATATACCAAATGACAAGGCGAAGAAGGGATTATAGCAACTGAAGGAGATTTGGTGGGACTTGCGGTTGGAATACAAATACTGGCGTGTGAAGTTACCATTTGCTTATGTCATTACTCTTTGTAAAGATTATAAGTGTAGTTCATTGTTTAACTTTACCACGACCCGTTAGTATATAGGATATTAATTTTTATACGAAAATGGTGTTTTCTTTGTTCAATAATTGCAAAATACCTACTATGCTCTGCAATATCACTATTCGAATGCTTATCTGGGTCATTTTTAAATATTTTGCTTTATTGGACAACACAATTTGTCTACAATGATGTTATTTGCAAAAAAACGACTAAAACATCTTTAGAGTTACGTCCCTGCTAAACTGAAGTCTTCAGGTTTCAGCTGTAGAGGTCCTAGTGAAGACATATTTTTTTAATTCTTCACGCACACACGTGCACAGTTAATGAACAAAGTTCGCAAAATGAACCATAGAATGCACTCTGAAGTATATCTTAACATTTACTCGTGACTGATGCTGAACTGCATACAAACATACGTTGAAGTCATAGGTACAAAAAAAAGGGCCTTAGCATCATGTTTGACAGTAACAAAAAAGTGTATACGGTATACGTCAATGAGACAACTATGGACCGAGCAAAATAGCTAAAAGACTTTTATGTACAAGTTGGACAGTAAGACGGAAAAAAAGTGTTACGTCAATTTACCGCAACCCATCATCAAAAATATCCAAAGAAATTCAATATGCACGTTTAACAGCAAAGTAAAAAAACAAGAGTGCGGTTATGCACAGAAATATATATATCTATATATATATAAAAATGTATATTTTTGTATATGCAATGAGTTACTAGTGGTTACGTTTTCGAAATTAAAATTAAAGTAAAGTTAAGTTAAGTTACATTGAATATAGTACATATTTATTTAATTATTTTTACCTCCGGCAGTGAGGCGAGAACATGGGATCTTTTAGCTGTCAGTCGCGCATCTTACCGCTGAGCCACAGAATCAATTGCTCAAATTGTGTATTCTTAAGTATATAGCTCTACTCTATTGCGTAGCTCTACTCTACGGCCAGGAAAGAGAAAAAAAAACTATTTCCCCACTTCCAGCTTCTTTTTTTCAAATAAATTTTAACATGATTGATTTATTTTTAATTTGAAACAAAGATAGAAGATATTAGTTTATTGTCTGTTAATTTTCCTGAACCACGGATGATAGACGGTTGCTTTATCTTTTTTTTTCTTCTCAATAATGTATTTCAATACTTTCGAACAATTTAGTTGCTAGTTTTTTTGGTCTTGAATGAATGAATAATTGAATTAAATTCGCAGATACATGTTCCAATTACATGTATTGTTTAAATAATGTTGGTTTGTTGATGTAATACCTGTTATCTGTGATAGTGTTGTAATATTTGCCGCTGGACATGGATCATGTTTAACAATCCAAATGATTATTTATGTTAAAAATTGGTAAGATTGATATAGCCAATAACCTTTAAACAAGGGGGAAGACTATATACCAAATGACAAGGCGAAGAAGGGATTATAGCAACTGAAGGAGATTTGGTGGGACTTGCGGTTGGAATACAAATACTGGCGTGTGAAGTTACCATTTGCTTATGTCATTACTCTTTGTAAAGGTTATAAGTGTAGTTCATTGTTTAACTTTACCACGACCCGTTAGTATATAGGATATTAATTTTTATACGAAAATGGTGTTTTCTTTGTTCAATAATTGCAAAATACCTACTATGCTCTGCAATATCACTATTCGAATGCTTATCTGGGTCATTTTTAAATATTTTGCTTTATTGGACAACACAATTTGTCTACAATGATGTTATTTGCAAAAAAACGACTAAAACATCTTTAGAGTTACGTCCCTGCTAAACTGAAGTCTTCAGGTTTCAGCTGTAGAGGTCCTAGTGAAGACATATTTTTTTAATTCTTCACGCACACACGTGCACAGTTAATGAACAAAGTTCGCAAAATGAACCATAGAATGCACTCTGAAGTATATCTTAACATTTACTCGTGACTGATGCTGAACTGCATACAAACATACGTTGAAGTCATAGGTACAAAAAAAAGGGCCTTAGCATCATGTTTGACAGTAACAAAAAAGTGTATACGGTATACGTCAATGAGACAACTATGGACCGAGCAAAATAGCTAAAAGACTTTTATGTACAAGTTGGACAGTAAGACGGAAAAAAAGTGTTACGTCAATTTACCGCAACCCATCATCAAAAATATCCAAAGAAATTCAATATGCACGTTTAACAGCAAAGTAAAAAAACAAGAGTGCGGTTATGCACAGAAATATATATATCTATATATATATAAAAATGTATATTTTTGTATATGCAATGAGTTACTAGTGGTTACGTTTTCGAAATTAAAATTAAAGTAAAGTTAAGTTAAGTTACATTGAATATAGTACATATTTATTTAATTATTTTTACCTCCGGCAGTGAGGCGAGAACATGGGATCTTTTAGCTGTCAGTCGCGCATCTTACCGCTGAGCCACAGAATCAATTGCTCAAATTGTGTATTCTTAAGTATATAGCTCTACTCTATTGCGTAGCTCTACTCTACGGCCAGGAAAGAGAAAAAAAAACTATTTCCCCACTTCCAGCTTCTTTTTTTCAAATAAATTTTAACATGATTGATTTATTTTTAATTTGAAACAAAGATAGAAGATATTAGTTTATTGTCTGTTAATTTTCCTGAACCACGGATGATAGACGGTTGCTTTATCTTTTTTTTTCTTCTCAATAATGTATTTCAATACTTTCGAACAATTTAGTTGCTAGTTTTTTTGGTCTTGAATGAATGAATAATTGAATTAAATTCGCAGATACATGTTCCAATTACATGTATTGTTTAAATAATGTTGGTTTGTTGATGTAATACCTGTTATCTGTGATAGTGTTGTAATATTTGCCGCTGGACATGGATCATGTTTAACAATCCAAATGATTATTTATGTTAAAAATTGGTAAGATTGATATAGCCAATAACCTTTAAACAAGGGGGAAGACTATATACCAAATGACAAGGCGAAGAAGGGATTATAGCAACTGAAGGAGATTTGGTGGGACTTGCGGTTGGAATACAAATACTGGCGTGTGAAGTTACCATTTGCTTATGTCATTACTCTTTGTAAAGATTATAAGTGTAGTTCATTGTTTAACTTTACCACGACCCGTTAGTATATAGGATATTAATTTTTATACGAAAATGGTGTTTTCTTTGTTCAATAATTGCAAAATACCTACTATGCTCTGCAATATCACTATTCGAATGCTTATCTGGGTCATTTTTAAATATTTTGCTTTATTGGACAACACAATTTGTCTACAATGATGTTATTTGCAAAAAAACGACTAAAACATCTTTAGAGTTACGTCCCTGCTAAACTGAAGTCTTCAGGTTTCAGCTGTAGAGGTCCTAGTGAAGACATATTTTTTTAATTCTTCACGCACACACGTGCACAGTTAATGAACAAAGTTCGCAAAATGAACCATAGAATGCACTCTGAAGTATATCTTAACATTTACTCGTGACTGATGCTGAACTGCATACAAACATACGTTGAAGTCATAGGTACAAAAAAAAGGGCCTTAGCATCATGTTTGACAGTAACAAAAAAGTGTATACGGTATACGTCAATGAGACAACTATGGACCGAGCAAAATAGCTAAAAGACTTTTATGTACAAGTTGGACAGTAAGACGGAAAAAAAGTGTTACGTCAATTTACCGCAACCCATCATCAAAAATATCCAAAGAAATTCAATATGCACGTTTAACAGCAAAGTAAAAAAACAAGAGTGCGGTTATGCACAGAAATATATATATCTATATATATATAAAAATGTATATTTTTGTATATGCAATGAGTTACTAGTGGTTACGTTTTCGAAATTAAAATTAAAGTAAAGTTAAGTTAAGTTACATTGAATATAGTACATATTTATTTAATTATTTTTACCTCCGGCAGTGAGGCGAGAACATGGGATCTTTTAGCTGTCAGTCGCGCATCTTACCGCTGAGCCACAGAATCAATTGCTCAAATTGTGTATTCTTAAGTATATAGCTCTACTCTATTGCGTAGCTCTACTCTACGGCCAGGAAAGAGAAAAAAAAACTATTTCCCCACTTCCAGCTTCTTTTTTTCAAATAAATTTTAACATGATTGATTTATTTTTAATTTGAAACAAAGATAGAAGATATTAGTTTATTGTCTGTTAATTTTCCTGAACCACGGATGATAGACGGTTGCTTTATCTTTTTTTTTCTTCTCAATAATGTATTTCAATACTTTCGAACAATTTAGTTGCTAGTTTTTTTGGTCTTGAATGAATGAATAATTGAATTAAATTCGCAGATACATGTTCCAATTACATGTATTGTTTAAATAATGTTGGTTTGTTGATGTAATACCTGTTATCTGTGATAGTGTTGTAATATTTGCCGCTGGACATGGATCATGTTTAACAATCCAAATGATTATTTATGTTAAAAATTGGTAAGATTGATATAGCCAATAACCTTTAAACAAGGGGGAAGACTATATACCAAATGACAAGGCGAAGAAGGGATTATAGCAACTGAAGGAGATTTGGTGGGACTTGCGGTTGGAATACAAATACTGGCGTGTGAAGTTACCATTTGCTTATGTCATTACTCTTTGTAAAGATTATAAGTGTAGTTCATTGTTTAACTTTACCACGACCCGTTAGTATATAGGATATTAATTTTTATACGAAAATGGTGTTTTCTTTGTTCAATAATTGCAAAATACCTACTATGCTCTGCAATATCACTATTCGAATGCTTATCTGGGTCATTTTTAAATATTTTGCTTTATTGGACAACACAATTTGTCTACAATGATGTTATTTGCAAAAAAACGACTAAAACATCTTTAGAGTTACGTCCCTGCTAAACTGAAGTCTTCAGGTTTCAGCTGTAGAGGTCCTAGTGAAGACATATTTTTTTAATTCTTCACGCACACACGTGCACAGTTAATGAACAAAGTTCGCAAAATGAACCATAGAATGCACTCTGAAGTATATCTTAACATTTACTCGTGACTGATGCTGAACTGCATACAAACATACGTTGAAGTCATAGGTACAAAAAAAAGGGCCTTAGCATCATGTTTGACAGTAACAAAAAAGTGTATACGGTATACGTCAATGAGACAACTATGGACCGAGCAAAATAGCTAAAAGACTTTTATGTACAAGTTGGACAGTAAGACGGAAAAAAAGTGTTACGTCAATTTACCGCAACCCATCATCAAAAATATCCAAAGAAATTCAATATGCACGTTTAACAGCAAAGTAAAAAAACAAGAGTGCGGTTATGCACAGAAATATATATATCTATATATATATAAAAATGTATATTTTTGTATATGCAATGAGTTACTAGTGGTTACGTTTTCGAAATTAAAATTAAAGTAAAGTTAAGTTAAGTTACATTGAATATAGTACATATTTATTTAATTATTTTTACCTCCGGCAGTGAGGCGAGAACATGGGATCTTTTAGCTGTCAGTCGCGCATCTTACCGCTGAGCCACAGAATCAATTGCTCAAATTGTGTATTCTTAAGTATATAGCTCTACTCTATTGCGTAGCTCTACTCTACGGCCAGGAAAGAGAAAAAAAAACTATTTCCCCACTTCCAGCTTCTTTTTTTCAAATAAATTTTAACATGATTGATTTATTTTTAATTTGAAACAAAGATAGAAGATATTAGTTTATTGTCTGTTAATTTTCCTGAACCACGGATGATAGACGGTTGCTTTATCTTTTTTTTTCTTCTCAATAATGTATTTCAATACTTTCGAACAATTTAGTTGCTAGTTTTTTTGGTCTTGAATGAATGAATAATTGAATTAAATTCGCAGATACATGTTCCAATTACATGTATTGTTTAAATAATGTTGGTTTGTTGATGTAATACCTGTTATCTGTGATAGTGTTGTAATATTTGCCGCTGGACATGGATCATGTTTAACAATCCAAATGATTATTTATGTTAAAAATTGGTAAGATTGATATAGCCAATAACCTTTAAACAAGGGGGAAGACTATATACCAAATGACAAGGCGAAGAAGGGATTATAGCAACTGAAGGAGATTTGGTGGGACTTGCGGTTGGAATACAAATACTGGCGTGTGAAGTTACCATTTGCTTATGTCATTACTCTTTGTAAAGATTATAAGTGTAGTTCATTGTTTAACTTTACCACGACCCGTTAGTATATAGGATATTAATTTTTATACGAAAATGGTGTTTTCTTTGTTCAATAATTGCAAAAT